>NW_018405643.1:1380695-1550936 GCF_002113885.1 Mizuhopecten yessoensis
GGGGGGGGAAATTGAAAATTTGTTGAAGCTGATCCTATATGTTGCTACATCATGATCAAAATTTATTGACAACATGATTACAAAACTTGTATGTTTTGCTCTCCTGAGAAAAAGTGCCCATGACCTTTTGCTATGTTGCAGCCTTCATCATCTGCCTTTTAGTCTTCTTTCCTCAAACAATATCTTCTAAATAGCCAAAAGGCCTATAGTAAAGGTATTGGTCAGTAGCATGCTGTGATGAAGGCGGGGCCGGCTATCAGTTTTGTTCAAATCAATGACTTGATGGACCAACTTTGAAGGTCGCATGAATTTGACCTTGACCCACATTGAAGGTCAAGTATAGGAGAATAGCAGGTGGGAGTTACAGGCTCATTGGGCCTCTTGTTCATTTTGACTGAACTTTGCACACAAATGTATTACAATAGAATATGAAAGTATAATGGACATTTGATATTTCTGAAGAAACGAAATATGATTAGTCCTTAAGAAGCGCGAATTGTCATTTACATTTAACAAAATGTCTCAGAGAATGAAGTTCTGTGATTGCAAACATCATAGTTTGTAATACAGTGGGTTTAACTCTTGTTCAATATCCACCTGTTTGAGTTGTTGTCTCAGCTCCACAACATCCACTAGTTTTAGTTGGTGTCTCCGCTTGACAACATCCACTAGTTTGAGTTGGTCACATTAAGTCTCTGCTCAACAAAATCTACTAGTTTGAGTTTGTGTCTAGTTAGACAACATCCACCAGTTTGAGTTTGTGTCTAGTTAGACAACATCCACTAGTTTGAGTTTGAATCTAGTTAGACAACATCCACTAGTTTGAGTTTGTGTCTAGTTAGAAAACATCCACCAGTTTGAGTTTGTGTCTCTGCTCGACAACATCCATTAGTTTGAGTTTGTATATCGGCTCAACCAAAGAGTGTGATATAGTGTATTTTAATGGTGTTAAGGTCATTGTGTACCTTGCTGTGTTTTGTAATGATGTGTGTTTGTGTCACCTCACTCTGTAATGGTGTGTTTTACATATATAAGTATGTGTCACTTCTCTGTTATGTTGTGTTGTATCAGTGTGTCACTTCTCTCTGTTATGTTGTGTTGTATCAGTGTGTCACCTCTCTCTGCTATGTTGTGTTGTATCAATGTGTGTCCCCTCTCTCTGTTATGTTGTCTTGTATCAGTGTGTGTCTCCTCTCTCTTTTATGTTGTGTTGTATCTGTGTGTGTCCCTTCTCTCTGTTATGTTGTCTTGTATCAGTGTGTGTCGCCTATTGTCTCAGCTCCACAACATCCACTAGTTTGAGTTTGTGTCTAGTTAGACAACATCCACTAGTTTGAGTTTGAATCTAGTTAGACAACATCCACCAGTTTGAGTTTGTGTCTAGTTAGACAACATCCACCAGTTTGAGTTTGTGTCTAGTTAGACAACATCCACTAGTTTGAGTTTGTGTCTAGTTAGACAACATCCACCAGTTTGATTTTGTGTCTCTGCTCGACAACATCCATTAGTTTGAGTTTGTATATCGGCTCAACCAAAGAGTGTGATATAGTGTATTTTAATGGTGTTAAGGTCATTGTGTACCTTGCTGTGTTTTGTAATGATGTGTGTTTGTGTCACCTCACTCTGTAATGGTGTGTTTTACATATATAAGTATGTGTCACTTCTCTGTTATGTTGTGTTGTATGAGTGTGTGTCACCTCTCCCTGTTATGTTGTGTTGTATTAGTGTGTCACCTCTCTCTCTTATGTTGTGTTGTATCAATGTGTGTCACCTCTCTCTATTATGTTGTGTTGTATCAGTCTGTTATGTTGTGTTGCATCAGTGTGTGTCACCTCTTGTTATGTTGTGTTGTAGCAAGGTGTGTCACCTCTCTCTATTATGTTGTGTTGTATCTGTGTGTGTCCCTTCTCTCTGTTATGTTGTCTTGTATCAGTGTGTGTCGCCTATTGTCTCAGCTCCACAACATCCACTAGTTTGAGTTTGAATCTAGTTAGACAACATCCACTAGTTTGAGTTTGAATCTAGTTAGACAACATCCACCAGTTTGAGTTTGTGTCTAGTTAGAAAACATCCACCAGTTTGAGTTTGTGTCTAGTTAGACAACATCCACCAGTTTGAGTTTGTGTCTAGTTAGACAACATCCACTAGTTTGAGTTTGAATCTAGTTAGACAACATCCACCAGTTTGAGTTTGTGTCTCTGCTCGACAACATCCATTAGTTTGAGTTTGTATATCGGCTCAACCAAAGAGTGTGATATAGTGTATTTTAATGGTGTTAAGGTCATTGTGTACCTTGCTGTGTTTTGTAATGATGTGTGTTTGTGTCACCTCACTCTGTAATGGTGTGTTTTACATATATAAGTATGTGTCACTTCTCTGTTATGTTGCGTTGTATCAGTGTGTCACTTCTCTCTGTTATGTTGTCTTGTATCAGTGTGTGTCCACTCTCTCTGTTATGTTGTCTTGTATCAGTGTGTGTCCACTCTCTCTGTTATGTTGTCTTGTATCAGTGTGTGTCTCCTCTCTCTATAACAGTATGTTGTATCAGTGTGTGACACCTCTCTCTGATATGTTGTGTTGTATCAATGTGTGTCACCTCTCTCTATTATGTTGTGTTGTATAAGTGTGTGTCACCTCTATCTGTTATGTTGTGTTGTATCAGTGTGTCACTTCTCTCTATTATGTTGTGTTGTATCAGTGTGTGTCACTTCTCTCTGTTATGTTGTGTTGTATCAGTGTGTGTCACCTCTATCTGTTATGTTGTGTTGTATCAGTGTGTGTCACTTCTCTCTGTTATGTTGTGTTGTATCAGTGTGGCACCTCTCTCTGTTATGTTGTGTTGTATCAGTGTGGCACCTCTCTCTGTTATGTTGTGTTGTATCAGTCTGTTATGTTGTGTTGTATCAGTGTGTCACTTCTCTCTATTATGTTGTGTTGTATCAGTGTGTGTCACCTATCTCTGTTATGTTGTGTTGTATCAGTGTGTGTCGTTGTATCAGTGTGTGTCACCTCTCTCTGTTATGTTGTGTTGCATCAGTGTGTCACCTCTCTTTTTTATGTTGTGTTGTATTAATGTGTCACCTCTCTCTGTTTTGTTGTGTTGTATTAATGTGTCACCTCTCTCTGTTTTGTTGTGTCACCTCTCTCTGTTATGTTGTGTTGTAACAGTGTGTCACCTCTCTCTGTTATGTTGTGTTGCATCAGTGTGTCACCTCTCTTTTTTATGTTGTGTTGTATTAATGTGTCACCTCTCTCTGTTTTGTTGTGTCACCTCTCTCTGTTATGTTGTGTTGTATAAGTGTGTGTCACCTCTCTCTATAACAGTATGTTGTATCAGTGTGTGTGTGTCACTTCTCTCTGTTATGTTGTGTTGTATCAGTGTGTCACTTCTCTCTGTTTTGTTGTGTTGTATCAGTGTGTCACCTCTCTCTGTTATGTTGTGTTGTATTAATGTGTCACCTCTCTCTGTTTTGTTGTGTTGTATCAGTGTGTCACCTCTCTCTGTTATGTTGTGTTGTATCAGTGTGTGTCACCTCTCTCTGTTATGTTGTGTTGTATTAATGTGTCACCTCTCTCTGTTTTGTTGTGTCACCTCTCTCTGTTATGTTGTGTTGTATAAGTGTGTGTCGCCTCTCTCTATAACAGTATGTTGTATCAGTGTGTGTCACCTCTCTCTGTTATGATGTGTTGTATCAGTGTTTCACCTCTCTCTATAACAGTATGTTGTATCAGTGTGTGTGTGTCACCTCTCTCTGTTATGTTGTGTTGCATCAGTGTGTCACCTCTCTCTGTTATGTTGTGTTGTCTCAGTGTGTCACCTCTCTCTGTTATGTTGTGTTGTCTCAGTGTGTCACCTCTCTCTGTTATGTTGTGTTGCATCAGTGTGTCACCTCTCTTTTTTATGTTGTGTTGTATTAATGTGTCACCTCTCTCTGTTTTGTTGTTATGTTGTGTTGTATCAGTGTGTGTCACCTCTCTCTGTTATGATGTGTTGTATCAGTGTGTCACCTCTCTCTATAACAGTATGTTGTATCAGTGGGTGTCACCTCTCTCTGATATGTTGTGTTGTATCAGTGTGTGTCACCACTCTCTGTTATGTTGTGTTGTATCAGTGGGTGTCACCTCTCTCTGTTATGATGTGTTGTATCAGTGTGTCACCTCTCCCTATAACAGTATGTTGTATCAGTGGGTGTCACCTCTCTCTGATCTGTTGTGTTGTATCAGTGTGTCACCTCTCTCTATAACAGTCTGTTGTATCAGTGGGTGTCACCTCTCTCTGTTATGATGTGTTGTATCAGTGTGTGTCGTTGTATCAGTGTGTGTCACCTGTCTCTGTTATGTTGTGTTGTATCAGTATGTGTCACCTCTCTCTGTTATGTTGTGTTGTATCAGTGTGTGTCAACACTCTCTGTTATGTTGTGTTGTATCAGTGTGTGTCACCTCTCTCTGTTATGTTGTGTTGTATCAGTGTGTAACCTCTCTCTGTTATGTTGTGTTGTATCAGTGTCTGTCACCTCTCTCTGTTATGTTGTGTTGTATCAGGGTGTGTCACCTCTCTCTGTTATGTTGTGTTGTATCAGTATGTGTCACCTCTCTCTGTTATGTTGTGTTGTATCAGTGTCTGTCACCTCTCTCTGTTATGTTGTGTTGTATCAGGGTGTGTCACCTCTCTCTGTTATGTTGTGTTGTATCAGTGTGTCACCTCTCTCTGTTATGTTGTGTTGTATCTGTGTGTGTCACCTCTCTCTATAACAGTGTGTTGTATCAGTGTGTCACCTCTCTCTATAACAGTATGTTGTATCAGTGTGTGTCACCTCTCTATGTTGTGTTGTATCAGTGTGTGTCACCTCTCTCTGTTATGATGTGTTGTATCAGTGTGTCACCTCTCTCTATAACAGTATGTTGTATCAGTGTGTGTCACCTGTCTCTGTTATGTTGTGTTGTATCAGTGTGTGTCATCGCTCTCTGTTATGTTGTGTTGTATCAGTGTGTGTCGCCTCTCTCTGTTATGTTGTGTTGTATCAGTGTGTGTCACCTCTCTCTATAACAATGTGTTGTATCAGTGTGTGTCACCTCTCTCTATAACAATGTGTTGTATCAGTGTGTGTCACCTCTCTCTATAACAGTATGTTGTATCAGTGTGTGTCACCTGTCTCTGTTATGTTGTGTTGTATCAGTGTGTGTCGTTGTATCAGTGTGTGTCACCTCTCTCTGTTATGATGTGTTGTATCAGTGTGTCACCTCTCTCTATAACAGTATGTTGTATCAGTGTGTGTCACCTGTCTCTGTTATGTTGTGTTGTATCAGTGTGTGTCACCTCTCTCTATAACAATGTGTTGTATCAGTGTGTGTCACCTCTCTCTATAACAGTGTGTTGTATCAGTGTGTCACCTCTCTCTATAACAGTATGTTGTATCAGTGTGTCACCTCTCTCTGTTATGTTGTGTTGTATCGGTCTGTGTCACCTCTCTCAGTAGTGGTGTGTGTGTTCCACATGAAGGTGTTTACCTGTACAAGACAGGATGCTGGTGCTGAAGCCTGATGTTAGAAACCCCCGGGGAACAGCTGACTAATTGTGGTGTGATAGCTATGTAAAGATAGTTGTTGTCTGAGGGACAGGCAGGTCCATTATTAAACAGGGATGACATCATTCAATTATGACAAAACTCTTTGTTACACTGTTTGTATGTTGGGATTGTTGTTTGGAGAACCGAGAGAGCTGTGTATACTGACAGTATTGTGACAAACAAATGTATTGTCTGGTTTTTCTTACTACTTTGGTATTGTAATAATACTGTATTTACTGATGCGAAGATCAGACACCGTAATAAGGTTCAGGAGAACACAAGCAATGATAAGTATTGTAGACATCTACGAGGCAGAGATAGAACATGTATTATACAGACAGAATTGTATGTAGTGGGTACAATTATAAAAAAAAAAATTGTCATTGTATTGTCTCTGATAGGCAAACAATTTCCCAAGGCCGAAGGCATATTGCTTTGATTGGTTCGTTAAGACAAGGAATAGCCCTGAAACTATAGCCTGGTAAAATGAGCTACCCGTGTAGCTAGAATAACATCCAACCTTTTCATTGTATTACTACATAAACATATAGTGACAAACACACAAAAATATTATAATAACGGCTCTATGTATGATGAGGCTTGGATAGATGAAAGGGTTTAGTAAATATCAAGTGAATTACACAACATTATTTACAGATGGTGGAAGCTGTTTGAAAAGTGACTCCCAAAGCAGCAATCATTTTTTGCAAAAAAAATGTATATAACAATTGGATGGCATTGGTAATGATACAACAAACCAATATAATTGAGATTTCTGTTGTGTATGTGTGAGCTGTATAAAACGTAGCTGCTGGTATGGTAGTATCTACCATAAAAATAACTTGGTGAGCAAATCGTCTTCGTGACAAACAGGTACATCTGAAATAATGAACATATGTTACTCATAGCTCCTGTATTGCCCAATTGATGCCGACGTAAGGCCTGGGGGCCAAAGTCTTATAAAAGTATCCACTGACTAACTTGTCGTGATTCTAGGGCCATATAGGACCACAGGGACAGGCCTATACCCAGTAATTTGTCGGTGAGCAGCTCCGTCAGCCCAGATCCTAATCGGCCTGTCCTGTTATATGCTCTGTGGTAGACGGCCAACCTTACAGAGTATGAGTACGAAGCATGCTGAGAACGGCGAGGTTTAGCTTGGATATAGTGATGCAGCTTTCTTATTGGATAGATTGATTTTTCTCATTCAGCATGGAATCAATTGCCGTTGATCAGTATTCCTGTGTGGTGTTGGGATCAGGTCTTCCGTCGATGTCGCCGTACCATTGCCCCACTCCCACTTGTTGAAGTTTGGCCGTTACAGTTGAATCAACAATACCAGTGCCATCATAGCAGGCTATAACCATCCATCAGTGTTCGGTTAAATCACTGGCTTTGTTTGTATACAACTACTAAGACTTTTTCTAACGCTGACAATTTATACTTGATAATGAAATTAATGAAATACATATTCGAACAAGGAGGTATAGTGATGATGCAATTTTTTTGATTTTTTTTTTGAGAAAAAAAATAATGTGGAAGATTTGAATCGATGATTACTGCATTTATCACTTAAATGAGAATTTCTGAAGTTTTATTTTTCCATTTTTATCTAATCGGGAGACTGGTTGGAACGTTATAAATTCTTCCATGTGACGTTGATGGATGGGTTGAAAGCATCGAGAATATTGATACGACACCGGGCTTGACTCTCGAAAAAAAAGTCTGAGTTATCATTTTCTGTTAACAGTCCAAGAAACTTCGCAACAAACATTTCCAACTTTCAAATTGACCTTATAAGGGCATTTGATTAATGCCTCTGTGGACGTTTAAGAGGACAAATTGGACAGAGGTTTACGATGAGTAACGATGCGATTGACAGAAGGCTCCGAGTAATTTGTAATCCATGTCGAGCTCTCGCTGTGTAGATTCCACAGTAATTAAAGTCTGTGTTGACTTAGAAACAGAAATGTTCAGGCTGTGGAATCTTCCCCGACTCTGAGGCACAGACCCGAAGGATAGATCGACGCAGCCAATAAACAGTGCAGGTCTTCATATTGAAAATCGGTGCGATATTGATGTGGGGTCGGAAATGTATGGCAATTTCATTGGGAATTATCTTGAACCGTGGAATAATATAACTTTTCAAAGAGAATTACTTGTATATGTATATGGTCATACAAATTACAGGTACATGTATGTATAACGTCATCTGAACCTATTTCCTTACTTTTAAGGTATAAGTAATGGAGATTAAATTCCGGACCATGTAACTCAACTGATGGCAACAATTATCCTCGGCTAATAATTCTCAATGACTACGCTATAGTGTTACTAAGCTCTACCGCTGTATAGAGACACAGTGTGTAACTTAAAACACGGATAAAAGAGATATTTTCCAGGCCTAGGGGTATAACCTTCATCAATTCAACATGTATTTGATCCTTTTTAACTATTGATTTTTATCCTATTCATGGACAAATGATGATCTATAATTGACGTGATCATGATGTGGCAGATTTTTTTTTTTGAAATTCAATATCTAAATCAATTTTCAGGTTATTGCTGAATTAATTTTAAATTAATACACCAAAATTTGGGAAGATCTATAAATAGTTACTTATTAATATATGGGCCTGCATTGTTCTACATAATTGATTCTCAAAATAATTTTTGCATGTTTCATTCTTGGAATGTATGTACAGATGGCACTTCAATTGGATGTCTAGGACAGACAGAGTTGTGGTCTCCTATACAACTAAGTGTGAGTAAGATATTTACAAGTAACAGAACATCGTGTGACTGGCTCTGTCTCATCACTTGGTAGTTCGTTGGATCGTAAAGAAATACCAGGAGTGTAAGACTATCCCTAAGTCAAAATGGAATATATGCGACTCAAATTTGAATTCAATTAAATATGACAGTGACTTTCCCTAAGTGTGCATCAGTTCTTATGTAACCTCCAGTGGTGAAGAGTTTCCCACATTGGTGTGTCACACAGGTCTGCTGTATAACTAACACTGGTAATGAAGATCTATAGTCTCTGATGACTGCATACTGTAGCAGGAAGTTAACACCGGAGGAACCATTATCTGTCCAGTATCACAACTCATCTGTCTCTAGGTCGTCTTACCTTCAGTAATTCACCTGGTGATCAGAAATCAAGTGCTGTTTTAGCTTAATTTTAAACTTCTTAACATCTCTACATCTTGTAAGCTTAGTTCTATCCTGTTTTTACCCTCAAGTGGATTTATCGAGTGGTGTTAGGTGAACCTGCTTGTGAATAATCCCTGCCATTCACTGAACATTTCTGCTTAAGTGGAATTTCTCCACCAGTAACTGTCGCCATTTTGTGAGCATTGACTTCTTTTTATAGACCTTGATTTCCCAGGGTAACCGGCTCAAGACGAATTTTAGAACGTCATAACTTCAGGTACTTTAATTGCGCTGAAAGCCACTCCGAAATTTAGTGCCGTTTTAGAGCAATATTGTTTCAGGTACTGAAGCTGTAGCTCGCTATAGAGACATTGGAGGTTCTGAAACCCTTGCTTACTTTGGAGACGTTTCTGTAGCCATTTCTGTCTGTAAGTGGTGTATATGTGTAAGTGTGCTGGATGGGTGTGTTAGAAGCTGTACCATTACACTAAGCCGTTGTATTGGTTTTATCGCAGTGGACACTTGTTGTAAGGGACTTACTTTGAGACCCTTTCTGATTGCTATTGTCCAAAAGACTGCCATCCATCACCTTAATAACAGTCGAGCACCTGTTTTGAGGACTTGGCTGACCAGTCCTTACGAGGGAGCTGCGTGGAGTACATGACAATCAGAGATGTAGATGATGAATGTGACGGGAACGTTGAGTTTGATACTTGACCACTGTAGGTCTCTGATGAGCTCATCAAAGTGGACGGACGAACCACACTGAGGAATTCAATTTCAGAATATGTCGGAATTCACTTAGGTTTCCGCTAATGAGTCTGAGTCTATGTGATGTTTTACAAATGAACTTCGTAGGAAGACCTCACACTTCTAGAATGATTCTATTATGAATCAATTTCAATCTGTCTGTACCCCTCAAGTGTTATTTTTTTTCCGTCCGTTCACTGTTGGGACACAACAGTTTCGGTCTTTTGACGCGTTGACGTCTTCTCTGACAGTGATATGACCGAAATTCTGTTGGTCAGTTGGCCAGAATGTGTTACAGTATCAAAAGTACTGGTCAGCTCCTGCGACTTGTGATTGCTGTGCCAAGATTGTCTCAATATGCAACGATTGATGGTGACAGAGTTACAGCTATATTTATTCATGATGGCTAGAATTGATCTCGTCTGTTTGATTTGATGGAGTACAGATGGATTCCATTTTATGCCAACAAACAACCAAGTGCTTGACAGAACATGGATGGGGTTTCTTACTTGGAAATTGTCCGTAGGTTTAGAAAAAAAAAATTATCGACAAGTGGTGGTCTGTCTTTTATTTTCATAATCCTAGCCAGCTAGCTATAGTGCACGGTCAACATAAATTGTGTGTTTGGCTGCATTTGTGGATGTTTTTTTTTTCCATGTGTGCGTTTTTGTGAAAATGATAAAGGAAAATAAGCCACATCGGCATTATTCTACAATGAATGGCCGAGGTGACGTCCATTCAAAATGTGCTTCTATGAAATCGTCCGAGTCTTGCACGGCAAACTTTCTAAAGAAATATGGCGATCAAAAATACCGGACTCGAAAGTTCAACCTGAACATGTACTGGTATGGCTCCTTGTATCGTAGACTTAACAGATGGGAGCGCACCTGGAGCTTACATCACAACCCCATATATGGTAAGATCTCGTTTGTGAAGTATGCACATATCTTTGAGTTCTTTTGAATTTTTTTTTTTTTTTTTTTTTTTTAATCATATATACCCTGGATTCTTTTATTAAATAGTTATGTAGTCTTCATATAGCCGTGTATTTTATTGTTCAGATCATTATATGGGTGTACAAGCTTAAATTTCCTAATACATATAGCGGTATATGTATTGGTAAATGTTATGCATGCTGATCATGTGTATGATATCGGCGTTTGAATATAAAGTGTGATAATAAATTGCTAAATTCAACACCAGTACTGCAATGAAATAACAATTTTGTAATTTAATAATAATAAAAAATCTTACTCCGATAATTCAATCCCAGCTTAATTTTATTTCAGAAGTATGGAAATAATCCATGATAATTGGATTGCCAGTGTTATAATATGTATATGAATCACAGTTACAATGTGTGGAATTGAATGATCACTGTACCAGCACTGTGATGTAGTTTATAGTTTGTCATGAGTGATTATAAGGTTCTGAGTTGAGTCGTCAGTCGCATGTACGTGTCATGTCGACTGACTCCTTATCTTCAGCATGCAGGTGCGTGACTGTACACAGATCCCTTGGGTTCTCTTGTGTAGTTCTGTTTCTGGTGTCACCGTCAAGTAGGAATATGGAACAGACAAAATTGTTGTCAACTGATAGCACTGTGTTTTTATTTGGTGTTCAGCGTATTGACTTGTATTAACAGATCCAGAAATCTATATTAAAACGTGAATGAGTGAGACCTAACTGGTACAATGTTGATAAGGACTACATGTGTGACATTATGTGGTTGCGTTTAAGGGTATATGCTACCTCACTGTGATGCCCATTATCTTTCCAAAATAGTTCCATGCTTAAGGCTATATGCTACCTTCTTGTGACATAAGGATGTATACTAACTAAAATACTATGACATGGAGACTTAAAGACGTAATTATTGCTACCTTCCTATGACATGAAGACCTAAGGATGTATGCTACCTTTCTGTTATATGAAGACTTAAGATGTAGCGCTATGTTACCTTACTGTGACATGGAGACTTAAGGGTGTATGCTACCTTACTTTGACAATTGGAGACTTAAGGATGCATGCTACCTTACTGTGACATTGAGACTTACGGGTGTATGCTACCTTATTGTGACATGGAGATTTAAGGGTGTATGCTACCTTACTGTGACATGGAGACTTAAGGGAGCATGCTACTTACAGTGACTTGGAGACTTAAGGGTGTATGCTACCTTACTGTGACATGGAGACCTACCTTACTGTGACATTGGACTTAAGGGTGTATGCTACCTTACTCTGACATGGAGATTTAAGGTTGTATGCTACAGTATTGTGACATGGAGACTTAAGGGTTTATGCTACTCTACTTTGATCCCATTTCCTTTTCAAAAAGAGTTCCACATCAAGATGTATGTAAAAGGTTAAAGAAATAGATGATACTTGGCTGATAGGTACTCCAGATTGAATACTATGATTACAGTCAAGTGGTTCTTGATTATTTTAAAGGAAAAGAATAAAATAAAGGGTATCTTAATTGTAAGTATAATGTGTAAAATAGCATATCACTTTGATGCCGGGAAAATCACAAGTATAATATTTAAGCTATTATATAACCTGAATTTTGTAATTTTATTATCCAGTAAAATCAAGTAAAATATTCCAGAGTACCTTTGATGGTGTTATATAGTTACATGTACTACCTGTAATGGTAATATACACCTGTGATGGTGTATAACTACCTGTGCTACCTGTGATGGTGTTACATACATGTACATGTAGTACCAGTGATGGCACTACATACCTGTAGTACATGTGATGGTGTTACATACCTGTAGTACCTGTGATGGTGTTACATACCTGTGATGGTGTTATATACCTGTAGTACCTGTGATGGTGTTACATACCTGTAGTACCTGTGATGGTGTTACATACCTGTAGTGCCTGTGATGGTGTTACATACCTGTCGTACCTGTGATGGTGTTACATACCTGTAGTGCCTGTGATGGCGTTACATACCTGTAGTACCTGTGATGGGGTTACATACCTGTAGTGCCTGTGATGGTGTTACATACCTGTCGTACCTGTGATGGTGTTACATACCTGTAACACCATCAAAGGTACTACAGGTATGTAACACCATCAAAGGTACTACAGGTATGTAACACCATCAAAGGTACTACAGGTATGTAACACCATCACAGTCACTACAGGTATGTAACACCATCACAGGTACGACAGGTATGTAACACCATCACAGGCACTACAGGTATATAACACCATCACAGGTATGTAACACTATCACAGGTACTACAGGTATGTTACATATCTGTAGTACCTGTGATGGTGTAACATACCTGTAGTACCTGTGATGGTGTTACATACATGTACATGTAGTACCAGTGATGGCACTACATACCTGTAGTACATGTGATGGTGTTACATACCTGTAGTACCCGTGATGGTGTTACATATCTGTAGTACCTGTGATGGTGTAACATACCTGTAGTACCTGTGATGGTGTTACATACCTGTAGTACCTTTGATGGTGTTACATACCTAGCGTACCTGTAATCGTGATATATACCTGTGATGGAGCTATACACCTTTATTACCTGTAATGGTCTTATATATAGCTTAATTACCTCTATAATTGGCGCATCTTAGGAAGTCGTCGTGTCTATAATCTGCACAGTTGATGTCTTACCGTTTTCATCAGAACATCACAAAATATTGATTAAATCATGTTTTTAAAACAAAAACAGCACAATTTGATATTTATGTCTCGGCACATTGTCTTTGATGATGCTGCAAATTGCTCAGCCTGCAGTACCTAAAGATTACAGGTATACCTATGCCTTCACATAGAGTGCTCTCAAGTCTAGAAACCATACATCCATATATGTATATATCTTGCAATTTGCAATGAAGGTCATTTGTAGCAGATTAACCGCCTCACACATCTTTCTGTGGGTTGGCTGTCTTTGATGTATATTGCAGGTCATTAGCCATCCTGATGAATCTACATAAAAAAGTCATAGTGCATTGTGAGAGCATTTAAATGTATCTTTGTTAAGTTTGAGGGAAAAAATCATTGGTTTCATGTAGACATTTAGGGTTTCGCGAAATTCCTCGATCGGACATGAAAGGTAACGGGTCATAGGTCTTAACTCATTCGCCCCTGAAATTTCATAATGAAATATTCTAACCTTTGATTTGGAAGAGTTCATATGTGTCTTCAGGGGTGAATGAGCTAATTTGGTTTTCACCGAGTATTCAGGAGTCGTTCCCAGTCCCGAAGTTGAGGTTTTCCTTTAACAAGAAACCACTTATACTCTACTGCGCTATTGAAGTAGAATAAAAAATTCATTAGTTGTGTTACTTTCACTATTTTAGGAAGTTAGAATATCATTCAACATGTGATCATTTAGGTATAGCATGATTTCAGTAGACCATATCCTGTCCAGAAAGAGTTGTGCTTCCTGAAAGTACTCTAGGGCCACGTGTGATTTCACATTAAGAAATCAGAATTTAACTTTGATGAGATACAGGTGCCTTTATCCTTTGATGGTTGATTAAGTTTCCTGTTTAATATTTCAGTAGATCCATAGGGGGCCAAATTGTGTACAAAAATCAAAATAAGTCAAAGTACGGTAACCGTAATATGTTATTGCCCTTGTACAAAAATAAAATTAGTGACCAAATTCTGCCCTTTCAAATTCATCACATAGGATTTCCAAATTGTTAAGTTTTTCAAAAAAAATATAATCTGTTTTTTAAAATAATGATATAAGATAAATTAAAAGATGTTTTCTGACATTGTTATGTTCTGAATGCAGCCTTTCAATAAAAGCTTTAAGTCATTCAGATTCTTTTCTAGCAGTTAAAACGTTTTACTTCCACAAACTTAAATCTGTACCTGGAAAGTTTCTTGTTACATTCCTGCAATATAGAATTATGAACCTGAAAGTGTCTATATTTTTGTACTGATTTAGTAAGGCAAGATAAATGTAAATTTTCACTTTAAGCGTACAAGAAGAAAATATTTATCATGCTCCCAATTATGGCGTATCATTAGCTTTGTATCTTATGGTATTTGGTCAAAGAAGGAATACACTGTTCTTGTTCAAGCAACACAAGTTTGTCATAACAGCTATATTATATCTATAATGTTACATAAGATGATGCTTAAGATATCTGAAAAAGTTGTAGACACGATGAAATGCAATTTTGAATTTCATAGAAATTATAACATAGTGATAATTAATCCTTATTGAGAAGTATGAGACAATTACCCTGCCAACTCAGATAGCTCAGTGATCCAGTCCTGACCGACACCGATCAACACTTCTCACAGTTTGTCTTTCCAAACATGATTAGAAGCATCATCACCATTTGACATATGATTCATGAGAAATGTCCGTCTTTGCCTTGTCTATTTATACATCAGGCGAGGTGAATTGAATTCATCAGGTTATTTTTAAAAGTTGCCAGTATGCATATATGTCTAACACATTTAATAGTCAGATGTTAAAACATCCAATGATTTATTTAAACATAAATACTGACTATGATCTCTTTACCAATAAATACTTCATCACCTGACTTTCACCTTTTAACATATATACTGTACCAGTATTGTGAGTTTTTTATTGCAAAAATTGTATATTTTCTTTGAAGTTCTGTCAAAAGAAAGATGGTTCTGCATAAAATTCCTTAAATTCACATTGATTCCTGAGTATTTTGATATACTACCTCCGTGAGTATCTCTTAACATCTCGCTATTGTGAGAATTATGTATCAAACTTGGTCCATGTAATAAAAATTTCAGGAGCACCTGAAGTTTCTGCCCCTGGAGATCACTTAAAATTTCCCTGTTTCCTTATCAGCGATGGGATCGCTTAGAACTGCATTAAACAGATGTTTTATATAATGGCAAATTTCCATAGTTAGGTTTTACATCATATAGCAGATGGTTTCATGTGACAAGGATCTAAATTAGTCTTACATTATAAAACAGGTGTTTTATACAGCAAGTATCCAAAAGTCTTACATTTTAAAACAGGTGTTTCATATAGCAAGTATCCAAAAGTCTGACATCCTAAAATATATTTCATATAGTAAGTATCCAAAAGTCTTACATTATAAAACATGTTTCATAAAGCAAGTATCCAAAAGCCTTACATTATAAAACAGGTGTTCCATAATAGCAAGTATCCAAAAGTCTTACATTTTAAAACAGGCATTTCATATGGCAAGTATCAAAAGTCTTACATCCTAAAATATGTTTCATATAGTAAGTATCCAAAAGTCTTACATTATAAAACATGTTTCATAAAGCAAGTATCCAAAAGCCTTACATTATAAAACAGGTGTTCCATAATAGCAAGTATCCAAAAGTCTTACATTTTAAAACAGGCATTTCATATAGCAAGTATCCAAAAGCCTTATATTATAAAACAGGTGTTCCATAATAGCAAGTATCCAAAGATCTTACATTGTAAAACAGACGTTTTATATAGCAAGTAATTAGTATCGAAAAGTCTTACATGAAAAACATGTTGTTTCCTAGGCACTAAGGTGAAATGTACCACTACAGCATTTATAATTAGAAGAGTTCCACTTGTCGACTTGGAGTAGTTTCCCTTCTGTATAGAAGAAGGCAAAAAGGCATTTTCTGGCTGAGAGTTACTTCCCCTGTCAAGGCATTCATCTTTCATTTTGATTATTCCTGGCTAGTAACATTGGTCAAGTGTAACATTTTCAGTACACTCTGCATTTAACACAAGTAGGTTCTTCTTTAAACACTCAACTATAAGTCAGTAAAGTATGATGTATTACCAGAAGTGATTTATATGGGTCGTGGGAATAACATATTTTAACTTTATGGTACATACTCTTATTTACATCATGAAATATTCTGTTGTTTCTAGCAGGAAGTAAATGAAGGTCTTACATCATAAGCTAAATATACACTTTATACAGTGGCAATTCAGACAATAGACCAATTGTTGCTATCTTAACCAAATGGGCTATTCAAAATTTTATTTTATGTTTCTTTTAGATATAAGAACACAATAAGTAATATTAATGCATTTCTCATGTTTTTACGATTATTGTTTCTCGTAAACTTCTGCGATGTTTTCATGACTTAAACGATCGTAATATATCATTCATATTGTTCTCAAACTAGTTTTATTAACACTTTGGAATTAACTATCATTCACGACAGACCATTTGTGGAAGTTGTATGTATTATTTCCATACTACCTAAATGCACGAATACCACTTAACATCGAAAACCAAATACGGGAAATTTTATCGCTAATGCAATATCATCTGTTACTGCTATTGCACATGGTATATATATCTAAATGAAATGCATGAATTTTCACAATTTTGAAATCAAATGGACTTTTAATCAATTTTAAATGAATGTGATATGAAATTCAAATGCATTCAGATATATTGATTAAATGAAAGAAGATGTAAGTTATATAGGTTGATTATAATGATAGCAGTATCAATAAATTTCAGAATTTGATTAAATGCTTTATTAACCCTTTCACCACTGTAGACCATAATTGAATCCTCCAGATCAATGCATGGTAAAGTCTACTAAAGTTACATAGGGGTGAAAGGATTAAAGAATGATGGATCCATAAAATATTTTTTTATGGCAGTTGGCTTTAATTTCACAAATGATTAATTTTAATAATTCAAAACTGAATGTTTTAAATCAAATTTAATTTCTCCCAGCTTATTTTTTTTAGTGGATTGTAGTATTTGATTTAATTTCACATAATTTAATATTCAAACATTTTGTTTTGTAAAATGCCTCGTTTTTGTACTGACGCAGTTAATTTGAACCTCCTTGATCATATTAAATTATTCAAATCAAACTGAATGTCAGGGTCAATTAATTTCCTAACGAGGCAAATCAAGGTCTAAGATGATCAAGATAATTACATTTTATAAAAGATATTGGATTTTATTTCAATTGATATCACATTTTCTCAGACAAATGACAAGTAATATTTATCTAACCATTAATCTAGTCTAAACCATTATTTACCAAACATGGTATACAGGTTTCTTAGTAGAGAACTCTTTTGTAAAAGAGGTACATTATGATAGATTACCGTACATCCTTAACTTGATAAATCAAAAAACATTATTTGAATACCTGACTTAAAGCCTACGAACACTTCAATGAAAATTAACATTGCCAGATTTTCTGTTTAAACTAATGTAAAAAATGTGTGTTGTAAACAATTTAAATTGACTGTGCATGAAAGGCCATATATAGTCATTTTCCAGCTCAACACGGCATTTGCCGTGCATAGTTGAAAAGAAATACATTTTTTTTTTTTAAATCTGGTTTCATACAAATATTGTAAATGATATTCTGGTTAATGCACAAAATTGTTTGCACAAACTCCAGGGGTGTTTAAGGTCTTATTTGAGCTACAGAATTGACACGTCTGTAGCCACAGTATCCTAGTAGTACCTCATCCTTATTGATACTTCATGCTTTATCAAGGATTTTCCACATGTTGCAATGTTTGCTGTTCTTGGAGGACCCGGAAGGTTAATAACTTAGTCAAAACAAATCTAAGAGGGAATCGTGACATTTAGAAACACAGTCACAATTAATACATTGTTTAACGTACCACAAAACTCTAATTATCAAGCAGGCATTTTTCGTCGCAATGATTCTGATTATTGGCAGACAGCTTGATAATTTGCCTTGTCTGCTGTGTAAAGATATCTAATAAACCGGTAGAACACACCCACTCTAATGGCGCTTGTGTGGAAATGTGAAATGTTTTGTTCATCTGGTGTGATTAATTTCAAAATTCCTGCCTTTAAATTTCATTAATCAACCGAAAGTAAACACTACACTTTGAAGATTTCATCCGCCTGACAATTATTGCTAAATTATAAACCTTTTATGTTCATTCGACGACTTGTATATAAGTACCGTGACGATAGTGACAAGGGACAAATGCCAGTCACTTTGATCCCAGCCTGTCTGTAAGGCCAATGTGCCGTAAGCCATGCACACTTTGATTATTTGTAGATAAATTTCATGTTTTATCCACTTAGGACAACAATGCATTATGTATAGTTATAGATTTTGTATCCCCTTAAATTCTGAATGTATTTTGTGGCAATTAATTTTCACAAGATAATTGTTTCATCGGCGGGACAGAGTCGGTTCACAGAATAAAAAACAGATTGAGGCCTTAAGGCTACAAGTTTCCTGGTTAAACCTTGCGTCATACAGTAGTATAGATATCATCTTTCAATAAGTGCAAGCTCACTCAAGTTGATATCAAAATTATTATTTTGAAGCCCATGCACTAGTTGAAATTCAGTTTGTCACTGTATACAGTGAAACGTTTGTCCTTCTCCCATGATTTATTTCCGCCCCTTGTTAATTTCATCTTTCTTTCACTTTTATTTACTATGTTAATTATACTGTTTACTTGTTTTTGGTGTAAAGATAAATTAGCCTTCATTATGGTGGGCAAAAAAAGGCGAAAAAAATAAACTCCAGCGAAACTTTCCTGGTATATATATATATATATATATATATAGTATATCAGTTCTATCTTCTTGTAATATGATGTACCTGTATATGCACATGTAACTGTTCTGTTTCACTGTGTCTTGATAAAGGAGCGGATTGCTCCGAAAATTTGACAACCTAAACTTGTCCACACTGTTGGAATTACTTCTTTGCCCCATATACATATTGTACGGTATTCTGTAGCTGACATGTTGGTACCAAGCTCCTTATTCAACCTTATACAAGTGCATTCCTGATTTGAAAAGTTTTCTGGTAATTCAAGTTGACTATATTGGCTTTAGCAATTTTCAGAATCCTTACATGTTGAATATCACTTTTCATTAAAGATTGTTACTATCATGGCATTATAGAGTTACTTCCCCCTGTTCTTTTAATGTACTCATCACCATGGAGCCATTAGCTGGATCCAAGTACGGAAACCATTACGGGTTTAGATGACCCGTGTTATAACCTATCGGCCAATCAAGCAAGCTTATCACAAGAATTCTTATATTGTCAACAACATTTCAAAGAATTTTTTTTTATATCCAATGGAAATTTTTTGATCATTTATTATTAAATAAATTTCATCTTTGAACATTACTTTCCTCAAAACAGGACACACAAGGTAAAGGTTAAGTAATTCAATTTAAAAATAAAATTATGTGTTTTTTACGAGTAAGCTCACATAGCTTTCATGGATAGAGATGTTTCTTATGAGGAAAGTCTAGAACGGAAATAGCTGTGCTTAACTTACTACAGAGTGGTAGGGCTGATAAATATCCTTTACCATTACCGTTTTATATTTTGTAAGTGATGGTTCATGACCAGGTTCTTGGCTCAAGATTACTGGATATGGGCTTGAATTGGCCAGCAATCAATACTATAATAAATGCTCCACTGATCGGTGACCCATACAG
Organism: Mizuhopecten yessoensis; assembly: GCF_002113885.1. Lineage (NCBI taxonomy): Eukaryota > Metazoa > Mollusca > Bivalvia > Pectinida > Pectinidae > Mizuhopecten > Mizuhopecten yessoensis. The sequence goes on from NW_018405643.1 coordinate 1,400,606, forward strand.
GGGTAGAAGGTTTATAATTACTTTGGTGCTCAACCCAGCCTTGAAATGACCAATTATGAAACTACATGCCCAAGAAATTGTCTCATCTCATTCTATAGGGATACTTAATGTAGCTTCCTTATAAACGTCATCTGAGCTTGCCTACGGAGACCGCTTTTTCCCCATCAGTAAAAGATGGAAGATATTGTTTCATGGATACGAAAGCACACTACCCCTTGGGTTTAAACTGAGGCCATGTCTGTATACCATGGGGAGTATTACTGTGAGGAACACTGGTTTTGTTGGAATACACTTGGCGTAATTTTAGATGATAAATGTAAATGTTGGTTAAGTTATATATATCCTTACCAATGTAACTGTATTCCATTGCACACGAAAGTCACAACGAGAATAACTAAAGAGCAGAGATTCGGTATTTTTGTTGGCGTAAATTTGAACTTGGGACAGAAATTTAGACAGAAAGTGTGTGAAAGTATTGAATACATATAACTTTTATCATGGTTGATAAAAAAAAACATGCCTTACATGTTGTGCGGTTAACTGAACAGTGCATGGTCATCCACGCGGAGAGTTAATGGGTAGATATATGTTATAGAACTAACGATTCTGACTCCTCGGTGCATGTAATGGACGGTCTACATGTGAGCTATCCCCTGATCAATGTTTCAATTTACTATTCCCATTTCACCATGTCGGAAGAAATTTTGGATAAAAATCGGAAAACTTTGACAGCTAACATTTACGGTGCTTCCAATGCCGAAAGAAATAAAGGAATGTGACACGGTGTAAAAATTAGAGGCACAATTACATCTGTAATATTTTATTTTAACGAACTGTTATCATTTTCCTGTGAGCATAAAGCTCATTAGCCTTTGTTGCGTTATTGAAAAACGCATTGTGTGTCTTCTGTAGCGTGTATAAGTTTGATATGTCTTGGTAACTTACAGCACAAGAGTAATTGGTAGAAAATATCGGTGTTGTAAGGCTTAAACAAACTCACTAACAAGGTTTAGGTTAGATTGCCTTTAAGTCAGCTACTTAATAAATAAAATATATTTTTCTGTGTTTTGCATCTGATGATATGGTTTACCCTGGTTATACTCCAGTTTCCTGAATGATTAAAAAAAAATAAACAGGTGCACCTATAGATAATAATTCCCACCCGAATGTAAATATGTGTGTGAAAATGTGAAGGTCTACAGCTTACTCGAGCATGATAACCTCCAAGATTTTACTGTTAATGGTCTTTTTTTATGCCTCCGCCATAAAATGGGGGGCATATAGTGCTGCCCATGTCCGTCCCGTCCCTGATCCATGAGTGGGGGCATTTATGTCTTACAGACATTTTCTAGTGTTTTTCATTTGTACATCCGGTAGTGGTTATAGATTGACATTGCTCCGTGGAGATTGTTTTCAAGTGAAATATCAAGGCCAATCAGAGTGTGGTAAGAGCGGTGTCTTTAGTATTATCTGGTAAGGAAATGGACAGTGTTATTGATTCAAGAAAGTCTCAAGAAAACTGTAATTAACAAAGAGAAATATATCTTACTTTCCTAAAATGTAATTCATCTAACTCGCTAAGTAACCATTCCGGAAAGCAAAGGCCATTCCTGTAGCTAAATATTAATCTCTTTATATATACCGCTGGCAATTCGCGCAATATTAAGAGCGGAAACTACCCAACATACACTGGTAAGGAGACATGTGTCACTTTATTGTTTACCCAGTGCGGAGAGAAGCCGCAGAAGAAATATACATTTTCTCAAGACTCTGTGACAGTGTTTACCCATCAAGACACTCGCATCCCTGCCTCCAATTATCAACTAACCTATGGATATTTGTAGACGACAAATTTGTCACTCCCCGGTTCTTTTATTGCTTCCTGAGTGCTGCTAATACAACTAAATAGAGGGATCATGTGACGGCAGGATAATCTCAAACCAGTGTCAGCGTATACGGCTGCATTTATCATACGATAAATCAGAAGCTGTTTTACCCATTATTACAGACAGACTGTTCCTCATTTTTAATGAATATGTCTGTTTCTGCAGCTGTATTAAGAAAAATTTTGCAGGAGTCATGTGAGAAAAATATTTTTTATGAGATAGTGCATAAAAATAAAAGCTAATACGGTGTAACGTAGATTTGTGGATGAAGGGCTTTCATTATAGGATCATGTAACTAAGACTACTAGAGAAGAATCTCTCGTTTATCATCTTAATGGTGAATATATAACATGCATAATTCATGTAATGTTCCATTTTATCCGGGGCCATCTCAGAACAAAAAATGACAAAGCAGTATAGAATGTTTCCAGGATCCTGTAGCAGAAACTGCTACGATCGGTTTAAATGAATTAAGTGATATTTAAACTCAACACATAGTTTATTATTCCCTTTTCCTTATATTCACGTTGATCAATTATACAATTAGAAAAAGTCTAAACTTTAATTTTTAAACTCGAGAAATTTCCCCCCAAAAAAATTCATAAAATATCAATAAAAATTCTGTATAATTAAGAAACCAGTAAAAATCCGGCATTTATAATCTGGGCCAGTAGTATACATTTCTGTGTATATTGAAACCTCTGTATTCAGTGATTTCTGGCTATAACACGTATAAGATCCGAATGGTTATACATTTCAATAAATGCCTCAACAACTAGATGTCCCCATTCTGAGACAGATATTCAGGGAATGAGACGACTCACTGTTCTGGGGTATATGACGACTGCCATGACGTCTGTATATATATATATGATGTAAATCTCCTACAGCTAGTAATCGTCATGTTTCATCACTGGACAGGGATACAACAATACCATTGTAGGGGCCTGTCGTAAAGACAAGGTGACGTTAATGGCCTAGTAGAACTACCATGAGGGTGATCTTAGATGAGAATGGGTACTGTGAACCGTGCTAGATTTATGACGCATGTAAAAAGCGGAATCAGTTTTGCCTTTCTGTGGAAATGTTTACAGCACCATTAGGGATATTGGATATACGGAAAACTAGGGAGTGTCACTTCATTGTCTGCTGTGCCCTTTCCCCCTGGGAATCTCAATGTCGGAAAAAATACGCTTTTCAAAAGTATAGCATATATGACAACCAGAAAATATTTTATGACACATTGCTTTTGACAGGCATGTAAGTGACAGCTTGTTGTCGTGTGAGAATAACTTATCAATAATCTCTCGGGTGTTCCCATACATACACCGATATATATTGATACAGAAATAACCATCATACTGTCAGTGACTAGCATTTGTCTTGTCCAGGAGCTTACAATCTCCATAGGAGAGTCATAGTACCTAGCTTGACAAATGGACCAGTCGGTCTTGAAATGTTGCGACACATTTAATATGTACATTGTTTGTGTATAAAGTTAAACTTAGATGGTCCATTGGTTTTCTTCAATAAATGGATGAAAGATTTTAAGAATTTCGTTGTTTCCTTAAAAATTGATACGATCTTGCAACATACAATTTGTTTCAATAATTTACCCTTTATTGTCATATTCTCATTGTTAAAATTGTGATATTTCCATGTTCTGAATTTTATGAGTCTATTTTAATTGTTTCAGACATACAAAATATATTTATGCCACACATATACATATGAAAATTTCCTCGATATCAGTTTGCTAGTCTAGTGGTAGGACGCCGGGCTCGTGACTGAAGGGTTGCAGGTTCGAGTCAGGTCACGGCGCTGTGTTGTATCTTAGAGCAAGACACTTTACTCCGCCTGTTCCAGTCTACTCAGCTGTAAATGAGTACGTGGTTGGGCAGTGCTAGAATTGTTGAATGCTATAGCTGTTAGCACCGCAATGGCAGCACAAGCTGTATGCTCCCCAGGGAGTTCAGATAAATATTGGCTAGTTGCATAGGCCCTATAACCACGGATTGTAATTTGTGAACCGCTTTGAGGCGACCTACGAACTAGGTTGTAATTATTATTATTTGTAAAAAGGGAGTGTACTGATATACAGAGCTTACAAAGTCTCTTGAATTTTCATTAGAAAAGGCTTATCAAAAATATTTTTCATGTTTTTGCCCTGGTAAAAACTTTTTTCCATACATTTTTTTTTCTAAATATATTTTCCTGTTTCTTAGGGATCCCCTTACCATTGTCAAACCTGTATAAGTATACATATTGGAAACTGTTTTACCGACATGCCTATATAGTATCAATTTATACATCAATATCTGAGAAGAAAACCATACCTTGCCGGACTCCTTGAATAACAAAGTGTTTTGAGCGTAAAAAGAAATTGTTTGTTTGTGTTTTACGTCCTATTAACAGCTACGATCATTTAAGGATGTGCCAGGTTTTGGTGGTGGAGGAAAGCCGGAGTTCCCGGAGAAAAACCACCGACCTACAGCCAGTACCTGCATGGTTACTGCTCCACATAGGCCTCGGACCTGCTTTAAATTTTTGTAATGTCGCTCTAACCTACTGAGGTACCTGTTCAATGGAAGTGCTTTGGCATAACTGTGCTATAATTGTATCTAACTAGAACCTGAAGGGGAGGTTACTGTATGTGTAAAAAAAACACACACAAGGCAGTAGGACAGTGATCCTTACACAATGAAACTTTAGGCACGTTATGTCTTTCTATTTTTGTACATTTATCAAACACATAAAATTGGTATTAGGAAATGATAACTGTAGATTCAGGTTTGTGATATGAATATTTTGATTAATTTCTTATGTTGAAATTATTCATGTTTCATAAGCAAAAATGGTAAATGTGATTGTAATTGTACAATATAGCTAGCTGAAATTGTACTGTAGAGTCCGTTAAACATATTCCTTTGAAATGAACATGATTTCGCACACAAATATAATGTTTGGGAATGTTACGTTATTGTTGCATTTCGTTTACATGCACATCACATGAATTTTTGTCTGCAAAGGAAAATTAGAAAAGGCAAGTGTTTGCGACATCAGAATATAGAACAGAATGAAAATCATTTACTTATAAATTGTTATTTCATGGTTTTGTGGTCCGTAACAAAGTTGAAGCCTTAGGGGAACTTCCTGACATTAGCGGAACTTTACAAAATTGTGACAGGTTATCATGGAAAATTGATCTGTTTGTAGTTCTTTGTAAAACCTTTAAAATGTTGAGGCTAGAGACTTAATTAAATGTCTGTTTGGTGATTTGACATCTGAATGCTCCGAGTTTTGAAACAATTTCATTATTGTCCGAAAGCTTGCTAGACAGGGCTTTTATAAAGCTGACAATATCACGTTTGTAATCAAACAAAAACTAAATTTGTTGTTTTCGTATAATGAAATAAGGATTGCAATGACATCCATAGGTGCCAGTATGTCTGCTGTTGTTTGGGAAAAAAGTACTTATCATTTGTCGGAGAATTGCTCATAAATATTTCGTATCTAGATTAAATGTTTCAAAATGAGTTCATTTATAATAAATGGTGTAGTTTCATAGTTGTAATATTGAAAAACTCAAGGGTAAGTTCAGTCTTGTAGTAACATATATAGTGTCATGACCTGAAAGTTGTTAAAAATAGGTCAAAGGTCAGCATGTCAAGGACATGTCAAAAGTCATCAACAAAATAAGAAATTCAAATGTAAGGATACGCTGCTTTAGGTGATCTACCAGTATGTAAATCTAAGGTAATAAGTATTCAGGTACATAACCAAAAGAAGTCATTGATGTATGAAAAAAAGAAAATTACTATATATAGAATCTTACATGAGTTTCCATTTCAGATGAGATTTATGAAACGATCGAGTCATTATCGAGTCGAGTCTGTTAATTTAGCGAGCCTCTGGCTAGCTAAAATGAAAAATTTGTGACGAGTTTCATAAATCTCATATGAGATATGAAATGCAAACGAGTGTAAGATCCTTTTTATCATATAATCAAGATTTGTGGCATTTATTCGTGTAAAACAACAATTTTCATGCAACCTTGAAATGTAAAAAGCCGCCATTTTGACTCCAGTGCATGAGTCTGTGATGTCATGTACTTGTCCTAGGCATGACGTCACAATTGAAACAATTGAAACGTACAACCAATCACAGGGCTGATAGGTCGATCATATTTGATCGCCATGAAATCCATGTAAACATCTATAAATCATACTGTTAACTTAAGATTTTAAGGGAGAATACAATTACATAGTTGACAGGGGACGGGGGAGCTATTATCAACCCTCGTAACGAAAGTTCCAGGGAATATAGGATTCCGCCCGTACATATGTGTTATTATTGTATGTCCAATTTCGGCTGTAGGGGTGAAACAGTCAAAACTGTTTTCCCGGTCAGAGAGAACTGTTACCCGGCGTGAATTCGATGCGCAGAAATCCCCCCTCGAGAGCCCCCTTCAAGCGTTTCGGTGACCGCGACTCAGTGTTGAAGCAATGGCAACATTGCATGCAGCAGTAATACTAATATTTATTTGGTAATAAAACAATTGTTTCATGGTTATTTGGGGAACTGTCAAAACTATCATCCCTCGGTAGGCCGGGAAGCCCTGTGGAACTGTTTGCCCTCGGCCTAGATAGCCATGAAACAATTGTATACTCTTTGTCATTGCTCTAGCATCTTCATTTCTCAATGGAATTTCATGAAACTTAAAAGAAATGTTAGGTATGACAATACCTTAAACAACTTCGCATTTCAGGTTTCTACGTTGAAGGTCAAGGTCACTTTTACTATTTTTAGAAAAAGATTGTCATCGCTCTAGCGACTTCATTCCTCAAGTGTTTGGTACTTGGCAATGCCTTTGAACAAATTCTCGTTTCGGGGTTTTATGTCGAAGGTCAAGGTTGTTGGTACTATTTTTAGAAAAAACTTTGTCATCTCTTTTACATTAAAGTTGCAACTTCATTTCTTCTTACATATGTCACGATGTGTGAATGCGAGGGGATTTAATGTTTCGCTTGTGAGGCCTTGTTTTATTAAGCCTTTGACTAACAGTTTTAGTTTTGAATGTTATATATGTTGCCTGAATAAATAACATCGGCTTTTCTCCTGCTTTTTCTCGCAAAAATAATCTGACATGCAAACAATAACTGTATTTTATAATAATCCTTATTTATGGCAAAACTTTCTGCATGTAAATTGTGATAAAAATAAAGAGAATCTGTCCACAAGGGATAACAGTGGAGATTACCTCCATGGAAAATTGGATGATAAATGATAGTTTTGAATCTAGATGTTCTGCTATAGGCAAAGCAGCACATTGATTGGCTATTTAAGGGGGATTATTGCAGTGTGAACATGTAACCATAGCTGCCAGACCCGTCCTTACTGTCTGGACACACAGACAAAATAAATATTGACAGGGCACTCCCTGGCGATCATGATGGTATATTTCCTATAACACTGATTGAATTAATAAAAAAATAAAAAATAAATGAATATATTTGTTTTAACCAAACCTGAATAAATTAATCAACTCATTCACCCCTAAAAGTACATTTTAACTCCTCCAATTCAAAGGTTGGAATAGTCCATCATGAAATTACTGTTATTGTATCTCCATATTGTGTCATTTAAAAATTATAGATAAAAGTAGATTTGAAGGTAGATAAAGATTTTAAGGACACTAAAAAACTTTATCTGAACTATTATAGAAATCAAATAGATTTGAAAAAGTTGGTTCTCAAAAACAAGGAAAATACTATTATCACAAATGTAATTTTCATTTCCATGAATGTCAGCGGTGTTTGAAAATAGATATTTGTGGAACTAAATACATTTGTACAAATATAAAACCTTGCTTTGTGAAAGCTTGTCTAAAACTCAGGATTGACCGTTAATATTTGTTCCCCTGACGACAACTTCAGAAGTTTGCATTTCCTGATTGAAGCTTCAATTGGGAAATTTAAAGCAAGGAATATTTACCGATCCTGAAATGTGGGTTTGTCTGGGTCCACTTCCTGTTGGTGTTTGTTACACGACAGTAAATAACGCAGCGTCTGGCCCGGCTGTCAACCAGCCAGCTTTTCTCTTGATCATTTCCTATCACTCTTCCTGTGGTTTGGGATTTTGTGTACCGACCACTTAGAAGTCATATTAGGTGTAATATTTCATCGGCTGTTATGGCAAAATTTTAATTAAGATTCCTTTTTAATGTCACTGTCCAGCAAGTGGTTATCATAAAGAATTAATACCAGAACCAGTGAAAAGAAGCAATAACCTTTTCACCCCTATTTAACTTTAATAAAGTCTACCATATATTGATCGGGATGAGTCCATTATGGTCTACAGTGTTGAAAGGGTTAACACATAACAGCTTTGGATTTTAATAAGATTAAAGAAAAATAATCTGTATTTTATCAAAGATTTATACACTGTTTAAATACATTAATTACAGTATATATGTAAGAATTCCGTGGTATTTTCATGAAACAATATAGTAAAATTTGCTACAGTGAACAAGGAATATGAAGTGATATTACTAGGTCTTACTGTTGCATCCCTTATAATACACAACATATCTGAATTTATCCCATAAATATGTCTTTTTTCATCACCGAGAACCGATGCATTAACTATACCATAAAGCAGTACATTGTATTAACTTTGATTAACCGATTATGACAGTAAAATGATTTTTAAATTTTGTATTAATTTTGTTCTTTATATTTGAGGTAAATTTTTAATAAGTTGAACAGCCAACAGCTGATTTATCTCCATTGTTATCTGAATATGTTAACCCTTTCACCACTGTAGACCATAATGGACTCATCCAGATCAATGCATGGTAGAGTCTACTAAAGTTACATAGGGGTGAAAGGGTTAATAAAAAGAAGCAAAGAAAGTTGCAAGATATTCCATATTTCCTTAAGGTATCTTCTCATGTTCGTTTGTGTTTCAAAATTAGACACCTTTCATACCCTAATTTGGGAAGGCTAGTGTACTATCGATGGTTATGATAACATCACAATTACAATAATGGCATGATCTTCAGAACAAAGTCTTGGGTTTCATAACTCAAAGACATTGTAAGAAGTTTTATATATACGCAGTACTATAGTGGCAATGAAGAGCAATTGTAAATATTTCCGAAAAAACTTTGTTGCAGGATTTCTGGAAGTGTGAAAGCCTTGATTTGTGAACAGAATTCTAGTAACACTATCCTCAATGCATGCAAGAATTTCAAAAGATGTGTTCATCAATTTAAACTGCTCAAATGTTGAGGAGGTACTTGGAGATTCCACATGACCAGCCTGGCCCTCAAAGGAAATCTCTCACTTGCAGTTTTACCATTCCGAGGTCGGGTCTGTAAGGTTATGTTGTTGGGATGGTCGGACTGATTGATTACGATGATGGAGACCTATTAATTAGGGTTGGCCATTACTCCTAAAGGATTCGCCCCAGCCTAACTCTCGCCTGTCTCGTCCATTAGTCGGTGTGTTTTCATTGTTAATGATATGTTTTCTGGTGACAGGAGGTCGTTAAACCTGAAATTACCATTAACAAAGCAGTTCCTGGAGATTAATTGGAAGTTTTGTATTTCATTTTCTGGATATAAACTCGAAGTTTCTTAATTTGCATCTGCAAGAATAATAAGGAAGGTTTAGTATTTCATTTCCTAGAGAGTAACACTGGAGTTCGATCATATTTCCTTTCTGAGAGATATGGAGATATTTTATATCATAAGATTAATTAGTGGTTTTTAATGCTTCATTTCCGAGAAAGTTGAACTAAAAGTTTTTTGCTTCATTTCCTATAGAGATATAAGTTTAATATTCATTTTTTTCTGCAGATTAAGGATTGAGAACAGTTTTATTTTATTTTGGAAAGATGTATAGATGTTTTTTATATTTAATTTCCTCTGTTTTATATTACATTAGTACATTAATACAAGGACACATCAACATTATATGTTGAATCAAAGTTCCATAGCAGATACTTCATTTTGCCACTTGGAACTTGGAGCCGCGGCGGCTGTGTTGTTAGGTACCGGACTCTCTAAAATCACTTGCCCTCTACCACTGGGTCGTGGGTTTGGGGCCTACATTTAGTAGTCGCAAGGTACTGGCCGCAGGTCGATGGGGTTCCCCCCCCCCCCCAAGTACTCCAGTTTAAAAAAATAATTAAATGATTAATTCTGTTGTTGATGAGTGTGTGGCATCATCTTTTTGTGAATTGCTCTTACCTCCTCTCCCAAGAATGGTGATATGAAGAAAAGATATCTCTAGATGTCCTTTGTCCTTGCAATATTTTGCTGCTTTAAATTACAGAAAATTTTGATAAAAAATGCCTTTTTTATTAATTGGGCCAGTGAAGTATAAACAGATATTCTGACAATTAATATTTGGAATTTACAAATGGATAAAAATTTGTTACCTAGAAAATTTTAAAGGCAGGTTGAATATTTGTGATTTCCATGCTATGACGTTATATTTTTTCCATTGAGCCGATCCCTGAGAAACACCTTATAGTGATGGGTATGGACCAGCTGTGTCGCCAGGTACCGGTCCTGTCTCATATAAAACCTGATGACAAAATAGTTGGAAAGTTTACTGTCAGACAGAAGCATCTCTGGCTGAGATGTGTAATTTCATGTCTGTCACCCACGAGATTTGACGATGGAACTGTCTCGTCATTGATCTAAGTCTGGTCCATTAGTGAAAAGAGGATTGCCAGGTTTGATTTGCTCGCTATGACTCCTAGCTTTCTGTGTCTGCTGTACAGGACAAGTTTTATGACGTTACTTAATCATTTTGCTGTGACATAAAACATTTGGGGACAGAGTTACTGTGACTGTCTACGTATTATATATAATCTCCTGTTAGTCACCAATCCACCGTTGTTTATAACTCTAGAGCTAGTCACCCATTATTATTTGTTACCCTGAGTCACAGGTTTGACCATGCAACATCTGTTTGGGTTTCTTTAGGTTACAGAATTATTCTGGTAGCAACTGTTGATTAATCAACATTAAACTCCACCCTTCAGTTTAGTTTGGGTGCGCAGTGGATAGCGCACTTGCCTTTCACCAAGGGTCTTGATAGGATGTGAAAAGGTATGGGGTCACCTGTCCTGACAACCACATGGGTTTTCTTTAGGAACCCGATTTTCACCCACATCGAGACCTCCTGCAAGCTAACAGAAAAAGCACTGCTTCAGTTAAATTCCAACCAAGAAAGCATTGCTTCAGTAAAATTCCAACTGAGAAAGCATTGCTTCAGTAAAATTCCAACCGAGAAAGCATTGCTTCAGTAAAATTCCAAAAGAAAAAGCACTGCTTCAGTAAAATTCCAACCGAGAAAGCACTGCTTCAGTAAAATTCCAAAAGAAAAAGCATTGCTTCAGTAAAATTCCAAAAGAAAAAGCATTGCTTCAGTAATTTCCAAAAGAAAAAGCATTGCTTCATTAAAATTCAAACAGAGAAAGCATTGCTGAGACTTGATAACACAAAATATAATGTCTTTGTTTTCTATTTACACCTAAAATATATCAAAATGATTATTTTCAGGGGTTATTACCTTTAAGAGGTTTTGTGTTTTATTTAAAAAAAAAAATTGTTAGCTTCATACAATAGCAGTTTATTCAACTAGCTATGCGGATAACACATTTTGAAAATTGATGATGATCGTTGAAGAAAGCACTGAGACCCTGAAGGAATATATACGGAGATGTATAAGAAATAAGATTATAACTGACGTTAATGCAGTTATAAGTATTGGTGATGCTCAGTAATAGCCTGCATCAATACCCTCAGACGTCCCACCCCACGGTGTTGAGTTTTGTATGCCAGCATCATGTTGTGAACAGCTGAAGATATATTTAATTACCTTCACAAAAGTACAACTGTCAAACAAATTTGTCTCGTAGATCCAGCCTTGTCAGCCAAGTTACTTTGACATTGGCGCCGATGCAGCCATTTAAGCGTGATGTTTTCAGAGTGTTGATTCTGGGGTCAGGAATGTTAAATGAAGGATGTAATAGATTGGTAATCACTTGTTTCAACCTGCAATACTGCAGCTTCAATTCTCCTGCCTTATTGAATAGAAATATGGGTGAAAATTGTATTTGAAAAAGTTGTCTATGAAAAATTAAGTTTCATTGAAATAACGTGTGAGATATGTTTTACTGTCATTCTAGCTTCTTGTCTGAAGTTTGAAATGCCATTATATTAAGGCAGACGGAGCTGACAGAATGGAAGTTTTACCAATAATTTTAGGAAACGTGATGCGAGATGATGCACAAATGATAAAGAAGCAAACAATTTCATTGTTATATATGCAACACTTTCGAATATTTATAAATGATAAAAACAAAATATATAAAAAGTTTAAGACTTTACTTGACAGAAATGGATACTCTGTATTAAATTTTCCAGTTTTATTTGTCTCTCCTAGGTTCTCTTAATACAGAGACTGACAAGTGATGGTTGTGAAGTTTATGTGTCAGTTGATTATTTTAAAACTTCAAAAGTTTAGATAACCATTATGACCTGGAATCATCAGGAATTGGGGAACATTTTCCTGTCTCATTGTTCATATATATGTTAACCCTTTCACCACTGTAGACCATAATGGACTCATCCAGATCAATGTATGGTAGAGTCTACTACAGTTACATAGGGGTGAAAGGGTTAATTGGAAGGGAATAGCACATCATGATATTAGTCTCTCATCATGATGAAAATCACTGTAACTCATTTACCCCTGAAGTGTCATAATGAACTATTTCAACCATTGGATTGGAAGAGTTCAAATGTGTATTCAGGGGTAAACGAGTTTAAAAATTGTCTCACCAGGTACTACAGTTATATGCCATCAGTATTATTATGTGACATCATAATCGATGTATCTACCAATGAAAACATGTCACATGTAGGGGTTAGGTCATTAAGTACACATGGTGCTAAACAAAATTCTTGTGTAATTTTGCACATTGTAATTTTGTACTTTAACTCATTCACCCCTGAAGACACATTTGAACTCTTCCAATTCAAAGGTTGGAATAGTTCATTATGAAATTTCAGGGGTGAATGAGTTAATATCATTGGAAGGAGTCGTCCATATCTTTATCTAAGGAATATTTTTTAAGACAATCTCTGCTAATTTAAGTTTGGGATTTCGCTGTGATGGATTGATGGTCTTTCAGGGCTGATTGTTCGGTATTAAGTTGTATCAGTGGAATATAGTATATCAACAATGTGTTGAATCCCATTGGTATAACTAAAACTGACTTATAAGAGCATTCTTTTACATGAAATTGTACTTATCTCTTCAAAAATTTATATATTTTCAGATTCCGAAAATACGTATCTTAGTTTTGCCAACCCCAACTATCAGTTTGAAGACCGTATGAACTCTAATATGAAGAAGAGCGGAAGTGAGGACCGCGATTCCTGTATCTTCGACGATGTTGATGACATCAGCACGTTATCCCTGCTCGACCAGAAATCCAACAAAAACGGTACTACAGAAACCAACAATAAAAACTATACCCCAGAAAACAAACGTCTCATTTCTGATTCTTCCAGTGAAAATCTGAGCTCTTCAGAAGGGGAGGAAGAATTGTCTAGTGACGAAGACAATGAAAATGAGTACATCACAATGTACGAAACTAAAAAGCTGACTGAAGATTTGAACCGAGCCAATGAGAAGGACTCGGCCCAGAAGGAGGCGAATGATAACGCGGGCAAGAAGAACCGAGGGTTCCTGGGATACTACAGCATGCTGGAGTCAAAGGCCAGGGAAAAGCAGGTTAACAATATGCTGAGTCCAGACACTGAGGATGAGCCGGAGAGCACCATGACAACGCCTAGTGTTGAGAACCTCCGCAAACTCAAGTAAGTAACTGAAGTAAGGGTTGCGAGTTCGAGTCACATCACGGCACTGTGTTGTATCTTTGAACAAGATACTTTACTCTGCTTGTTCCGGTCTACTCAGCTGTAAATGAGGACGTGGTTGAACAGTGCTAGAATTGTATAATGCTAGCTGTGTGCGCCAAAGTGGCAGCACCCGCTGTATGCTCCCCAGGGAGTTGAGAAAGATAGTGGCTGGTTGCAAAAGGCCCTATAACCATGGGTAATAATGTGTGAACCGCTCTGAGACGACCTAGGAGCTAGGTTGTGATAAAGTGGTATATAAGAACCTTGAATAATTACTATTAAAGCTGACCACTGATATAGAGGTGTCAGAAGGGATAAAATGGGGCTGAGGGGTAGGGTTTGATGATTTCTTGAGATTTAGTTCACAAGAAGATTGGATTTCTTATGGCTATTTTCCCTTTTCCACATAGAGCTTTTATACCTTCATGACAGTTCCAAAGCTTTATTGACTTTTAAATAGTATACTCCTGTGTAAAATATTGAAAAGAGCACCTTGTGGTAAATTAAAAGATTTCCTTTTAAATTCGTATTTTGTTCTAGATTATAAACACGGTTCAATATTGGACAATGGCCAAACATGAAATTTATCTTCTTTTTTATATATTTATACTATATAATTTGTTATCTCCCCTGTAATGGGATTATCTCCCCTGAAACTGGATTATCTCCCCTGAAACTAGAATTCTCCATAGGACCTTGGTGCTATTTAGACAGATATAATGCATTTTGATGTATATGTCCTGACAATCAAACTGACCTGTCTGGGAAATTTCTGCATCTACATGTTCATACAATTGTCTGGAACTTAGTGAGATATACAAACAACCGTCCATGTGAGTGTCTAGGAGCTAGTGAGATATGGGGATGGCCTTTCATACATTTTACATGGGGTTTAAGTTAGGGTGTGCCTTTAAATGCTGCTAAGATAGCGTTTGTATATTAACATTGTTATAATACAATTCCAGATAATACTTCTTGGTGTATATACATTACCAGTGTTAGATTACCTTTTATTTCGTGCAGAAATATATTGCTGGTCATGCAAGGCAAGGAAGGCAGTCAGTAAATAGCTTTGTCTACTGACAGGCAACAATGTTCTATCTGAATCATATATAGGATCCTGGACCTCTTGTGTTCAATAAACATGGAATATTAGAAATCCAACACCCTCAACACATGCCATCGTATGTGAGACCTGCATGAGAAGTTATAGCAACGACCTGCCTTATCAGGGTATTATATATGGGTAATAAAGATATTGCAATAATGTGTTCCCTGCCCTGGGAATACCAAAGATACACAACACAATACAGATTTATAATTTGGTAATGTTTTGGTTGGGCACCTACTCGCCCAGGCAGTGAGAAAACTGACAGAAGCCTGTCTCCATTGAAATTATTGTCAATAAAGAAAGCATTTCTGTGAGCAGATTTGTTTGTGTAGATTTGATTGAATGTTTGATTATTGCAGTTGTGATTCAGTTTAATGTTTTCTGCTGGTCTGGATCAGCTCGGGTTCAATTTACACCCATGGGCCACTTGTCTTAGATTAAGTTCTGTTGGTCTGATTATCTAATTCACTTGGATCTGATTATTTTAGATTAAGTTCCATGGGTCTGATTTGGGTGGGTGGGGGTTGAGGCAGAATGGTTAAAGGTCGTGTCTTTAAACCCCAAATGATTACTTACCCTCCATCACTGGGCTGTGAGTTCAAGGCCTACTTGGGGCAGTTGCTACTGGCTGCAGGTCGGTGTTTCTTGGGGGTACATGGGTTTTCCTCTACCATCAAAACCTGGTTTGTTATTGAATGACCAAGGCTGTTGATAGGAAGTAAAGCATATATCTGCTTGATCTGATGTGAGTGAAAAAATTGTCTTGTGAGAAAACTCACTGATGTCATGTGAGAAGATTGTGCTTCAAGTAAGAATAATTTCATGTTAGAAGATTTACTAAGGTCAGGTAACCAGGGTTGCCAACTCTCACGGCGTGAGCAAAAACTCACGCTAAAACGTCCTTACTCACGCTAAAACATGTCTCAAGCCACGTGAGCCATAAATCTCACGCATTCGAAAAATAGTCTCCCTCCTCCGTAACTGGGGTCATGGTAGCTTGTGATGACATCATATATCCCATAATTTCTGCCATGTATTGACACCAGATGGTGCTGCTACCTTACGCTGACATTGCCTGTTTGTGGTATATTATATCACTGACTGGCTGTCCTTGACATGTTACTCTACTAAAAACTTCCCTCTCATAAAGCGGTAGCGGGAAAACTGACTGATGTAATCACTTCCAAGCAGCTATCTCAGCATCATGTCATGACACACCTGTGGGCTTTAGAGGACAATTAAGGACACATGTTACCTGTGACATGTAAACTTAAGGGTGTATGCTACCTTTCTTCACATAAATTTTCCCTTCCAAAACAGTTCCACTCTGAACAAGCTTTAAAATGTTGTTAAAGATGGTAATCTCGGGGACTTTAATTTGATTCTTTAAATTTCAATCTAGTTTCACATAGAAACCACACAAAAGAATGCTTATGCTGATAAAACCCTGGTCCTATTCTTCTGAGGTTTTACATGATACTAAATGTATAGTTTTAAGGGAGTTAACTCTTTATATTATCAAATCACAAGTATTTTGTGTAATGTAGCATGTAGCTTACAATAAAGTCTGGCTAATGATATATGTAATAAGTGCTGATTACAATGCTGTGTATTTGTCCTTGGTACATTAAGAATCCCCTTGCTACTTCCAAAACTTGTAACTACACATTTGTAATTGTTTTCCGGCGGCATGACTGTGTCTTTGAAAAATCATTTCTGAAAAGAAGAACATATACCTTGCAGGACTTTTATGAGCTACTTGCTCAGCGAAAGTGTACTGGCAGGGCTTAATTAGTGAACAGTTATATCTAAAATGAAATTAAAGGGAGGTTACTGTGTATACATTAAAACTAAGTGCAGTGGGTCTAGGATCCTTAGTACAAAACCCTTTTTTGAATTGTTGGAGGGCTTTCCGGTTGGTAAGCAGTTTCCTTTAAACAAGATCGACATACTGCAAAAAAAAAACAAAAAAAACAAAAAAACCCATATATAAGGAAAGTCTATACCTGTGTATCGATCAGTCATGTTTATTGTTGGAGGTTTCCAGAGCTTGTCATGAATACCTTGTTTAAATGAGACAGGTGGTAAATGAAATGGATGGTAGATGACACAGATGGTAAATAAGATATGTGGTAAATGAGATTTTTAATACTAAATTTTCCCCGTTTTATTCGATATGCACTATATATATATCTGTATTTTTAGGGGGGAAATATGCACATTTCAAGGTACCACAATCAAATCTCACCAAAATGATGCTATACATTTTTACGTCATTCTTTTCAGGTTTGATTTGAATTCTCCAGACTCCAATGACAGTGGAATCCAGTCAGATGCGCGTTCTGATGACGGTTCGCACCATCATGGCTCCATTAACGATAACATGTACGCGCTTTCCAACAAGACGCCATTGTCGACCAGCTCGTCTATGTCTGCCAGCTCCTCTATGTCTGCCAGTACCTCCAGCTCCATAGAGGAGAAAGAGGACAGCAAGGAGGACGAACAGACACCCACAGGGGTCAGTATACGTGTATAGAACACAATATTAAAGTTCATACAAACCCCACATTGTCAAAAAGGTTCATAAACACTTTCTCCACTTTGTCCTAATAGATTGTAATGTTTTATGAAAGATTCTTAAATGATTAGGTGTTCCAATGTTAACTCATTCACCCCTGAAGACACATTTGAACTCTTCCCATTCAAGGACTGGAATAGTCCATTATGAAATTTCAGGGGTGAATGAGTGAACAAACGAGAAAGTGTTAAGTGTCTAGGCTGTTCTATTGTATCCCGTTCAGTCCTAAGTTTTGGCTTGACTCAGCATTAGACAAAACGGTATTCTTGTCAAGGTCATTTTAGATTGTTTCACGTTATAAATAAGAATGGTTGAAACATACAGCAGGCAGGGTGCCATTTGCACTAAAACAATATTCTGGAAAAAAGTAATCACATAAGTCCTTTTTTGTAATAGCTTGTTGAAGATAAACCAAGTGTTCGGTTCTCCTAAGCAGGTCAGTGTATATGACCACAGGGGCCGAGTTGGGACAGAGGCTGGGAGGCTATGAGGTCATGTCTATGGAAGGTCTAATCCTCAGATATTAACAATACCCACATGTACCATATGAAAGAAATAAGCAATTACAAAAAATAGTGTCTGTCTGAAGGACAACCCAAACTGCATGGAGTTGACCTTGTGATCGCTCTGTCACTAGCACACTGGGGGGGGGGGGGGGGGAGAGGGGGTCTATAGACTGCATGAACACCACTGGTACCTCAACCCCTATCTAACAAGTTCTCTCCATTTTTGCATCTGTATCTGTCACTGACATCATTTTTCCTACATCCTCATAAGTTTAATCATAATCACATGGAGGTCGGCGATATACAATATTAACTCAATGTTACTATTTTTAAAAACAGCTTATTAACGCATTCACCCCTGAAGACACATTTAAACTCTTGCAATTCAAAGGATGGAATAGTTCATTATGAAATTTCAGGGGTGAATGAGTTAAATCACCTTGATTCAGTATTATATATTCTGGAGTTTGATAATGATCTAAAGGCAAAAAGTCAAATGATGAACAGGGAATAAAACTTGGATAATTATTAAAACTCACTCTTGAAACAGTTCCCCCTCACATCCCTCTTCATCAGATCAAGGAAGAAATGATACATAACAAAATATATGTACATCCATTAGTAGGAATCTTGAGTACCAGTAAAGGGGGGTCGCAGTGGCCAAGTGGTTAAGGCGTCTGACATTCTGCTACCACTAGCCCTCCACCACTGGGTCGCGGGTTCGAGGCCTATCTGGGGCAGTCGCCAGGTACTGGCCGTAGGTGGGTGGTTTTTCTCTGGGAACTCTGGCTTTCCTCTACCAACAAAACCTGGCATGTTCATAAATGACCATAGCTGTTAAAAGGACATAAAACACAAACAAACCAAACCAAAAACCAATAAAGGACTGGATCTCAGGCACTGTAAGAACATAGGAACTTTGATAACGTGTAGATTATAGATGAAAGAATTTTAATACAAGTCGTGTTGATCTCCTTCCCCTAGAGAAAGATGCATGCTTAATAGTTACTTAATTCTATTTTGGGTTTTTTCTGTAAATAAAATCGGATTGGGCCATAATAAGATTGAGGGACTAGAAATCTATCTTTTGTTTATTTGCAACAGCACTTTGCTTTTATTGTCTAAAAATAGATAATGGCAATGCGGGTTACCATTAAAACAGCCACTGCTATTTTACTGGTGTTGATCGGTTATCGCTGCATTTTTGTTTCGTCCCTTGTGAGGTGATTAGGTGTACGTAGAAGTCACTATGATGATTCCATGTCTCCAACGGTGGAAGTTTCTGTCTGGCCACTCATCAAGGTAGTCTTCAAGTTTGGGAAACACAAGGGATGCTTTACATAATCACATTAGTATTGTCCTTGGCTGAAAGAGATGTCATGAAGCATTGTACTTAGTTTGTCATGTTACAGTGGCTGCCGTCTTAAGGGAGTAGTTAACACATTCACCCCTGAAGACACATTTGAACCCTTCCAATTCAAAGATTGGAATTGTTCATCATGAAATATCGGGGATAAATGAGTTAACTGAAAGGATACCTGAACACTAATGCATCTTATTGTGGATTTCCGATTAATGCATTTCATATTTCCATCCATCAGGTAGAGCTTATCTCACACAGAAATTAACCTGTCTCTCAATGTTGCATAAGACAGTAAGCTGACACTTTTAAGTCTATTTTTGTTTGCCTTCAAACTTTTCTAATTTCACTTAATTGGCACAATATGCCTCTGTGAGTAAACAATGTCATAGCTTGCTAGGGTAAAGGGCTTAGCTGTTTGTTCACAAAAGACCTTGACCTTGTGCCAGAATTAAACCTTCTAACAAATATTTGTCTAGTACTGCAAGGCCTGGAATATTGAAATTTGCCACAAAGCTTATTGAGGTGAATAACTAAAAAGTTTGTTCAAATAAATTACCCTGAAATACATTCAAGATCACAGGTAAAAGGTGTTAGAATATTTAAATTACTTAAAACTTAAGAGACTACGATGTCCAGTCTGGACTTATGACCCGTAAAAAAACATGGGCTGACATACCTGGTAACAAACCCATCTGCTACTTTTGACATGTTTTCATGCAAAGGCCCCCTTGGGCTTATCACTGGTGAACTACGGTAATGATATGTGGTACATTTTAGTATTAGGTCAAAGTATTGGTGGATTTAATGTTAGGTCAAAGTGTTGGTACATTTTAGTGTAAGGTCAAAGAATTGGTGAATTTAGTGTAAAGTCAAAGTATCGGTACATTTTAGTGCAAGGTCAAAGTATTTGTGGATTTTAGTGTAGGGTCAAAGAATTGGTGGATTTTATTGCAAGGTCAAAGTATTTGTGGACTTAGTGCAAGGTCAAAGTATTGGTGGATTTTAGTGCAAGGTCAAAGTATTTGTGGACTTTGTGCAAGGTCAAAGAATTGGTGGATTTTAGTGCAAGGTCAAAGTATTTGTGGAATTAGTGCAAGGTCAAAGTATTGGTGGATTTATATATAATTAGTGCAAGGTCAAAGTATTGGTGGATTTTAGTATCAGGTCAAAGTATTGGTACATAAGCATTACCCGATTGGTTCTTAAATATTCCTTTCAAGAAATAACTATAGTTAAACTAAACAGATGAAGAAGAAGGAACAGACTTTTTTTTTTTTTTTTTTTTTAAAGTCTGGTTGTCATAGAAACCATAGAATTTCAGTGAGACAGACTGTACAAATACCAGTACTTACCTTAATCCAACCTGATAACTCAAATTCTCATTTAAAATTCAAATCGCCAAAGCTCAATGTTAAAGTAAGCATTTAATGACGGACAGATCCTGCTTAAAACCCTTTCTTGTCTAGTAGCTGTCTTTGGAGAGGGAACCATAGGGATCATTTGTACAGGGAAAACCATCTAAAATGTTAAGCGCAGATCATCAAATGACCGTTATAAGTGAGACACTGATATATACCACCTCCGTCTGGTACAGTATAAATGGTGGCTGGATGTTACAAAGCTATTTATATGTAATGGCGGTTCAGCCAAGTTTATATCGTAACATGTAAGTGAATTGATTACACGGCCACCGATCTTGCTTTCTGTTGGATACGGTAACTAAATGATTACATAATGAACCCACCGGTGGTTAGATTCGATGAATAATTACTGACGATGTTTCATTTGTTACCGCATCCACATCAGGTGTCTGACTTGAAGAAAATTAGCCTGTCAGGTTTGTGATAGGTGTTGGACTTGTAGCCTGATAAATACATGGTTAGGGGGTTACAGTACATGGCCCTGGCCAGTTCCTTCCTTGTCTTCCATTAGGTCTGGTGAGGGGAATACAGTACATGGCCCCGGCCAGTTCCTTCCTTGTCTTCCATTAGGTTAGGTGAGAGGATTACAGTACATGGCCCTGGCCAGTTCCTTCCTTGTCTTCCATTAGGTCAGGTGAGGGGATAACAGTACATGGCCCCTGCCAGTTCCTTCCTTGTCTACCATTAGGTCAGGTGAGGGGATTACAGTACATGGCCCCAGCCAGTTCCTTCCTTGTCTTACATTAGATCTGGTGAGGGGATTACAGTACATGGTCCCGGCCTGAGTTCCTTCCTTGTCTTCCATTAGGTCTGGTGAGGGGATTACAGTACATGGTCCCGGCCAGTTCCTTCCTTGTCTTCCATTAGATCTGGTGAGGGGATTACAGTACATGGTCCCAGCCAATTCCTTCCTTGTCTTCCATTAGGTCAGGTGAGGGGATTACAGTACATGGCCCCGGCCAGTTCCTTCCTTGTCTTCCATTAGATCTGGTGAGGGGATTACAGTACAGCTGGCCCTGGCCAGTTCCTTCCTTGTCTTCCATTAGGTCTGGTGAGGGGATTACAGTAAATGGCCCCGGCCAGTTCCTTCCTTGTCTTCCATTAGATCTGTTGAGGGGATTACAGTACATGGCCCCGGCCTGAGTTCCTTCCTTGTCTTCCATTAGGTCTGGTGAGGGGCTTACAGTAACTGGCCCAGGCCAGTTCCTTCCTTGTCTTCCATTAGATCTGGTGAGGGGATTACAGTACATGGCCCTGGCCAGTTCATTCCTTGTCTTCCATTAGATCTGGTGAGAGGATTACAGTACATGGCCCTGGCCAGTTCCTTCCTTGTCTTCAATTAGGTCAGATGAGGGGATTACAGTACATGGCCCAGGCCAGTTCCTTCCTTGTCTTCCATTAGGTCAAAAGTATTGGTGTACAGGTCAAATGTGAAAGGTCAGATCTGGAAAAGAAGCCAGGTCAAGGTCAAGATTACATGAATGTCAGTTCAAGGTCAAGTTTTGGAAAGAAATCAGTTCAAAGTCAGGCTTGATTTGATGAGAGGTGGATTTCGGTGGTTTTAATAGGTCATAAATTCGTTTACATTCATGCTAACTTAATTATCTGCCTGTTAAGCACATTTGAAATTGCTCGTAGGTTCATTTGAGATAATTTTATAATTCTAATTCTATAAATCATATGTAATTGTAACGATAAGAAATCAAACAAAAATGTGAAATTAAATTTCAAAGAATTTTATTGTCAGCACATCGGGTCCAAAACAATTTCTTTGTCAAGACATCAGGTATAAGTTTTGACAATGGTTCATTTCATCACCAGGGATGTTTCTTTGTGAAGCACTCGGGTTTAATTACAAACAGAGGCCTACTGAAGGCCAAGTATGTAAATAGGTAAGCAGTTATTTTGAGTTTTAGTGACGTTGAAAACCCAGTTCATCTGCATAACTCTATAGAGTATCTTCAGGTGCCACAGAGAAACTTAAATGTCTGCACAATCCACACTTGTAGAAAACAGGTATACACATCAGTCTTGAAGGTGGAGCCAAGAATTGTAGATATTAATGTAAATAATGATGGTTTGAAGAGCTAAGCCTTGGTCATAATTTGATGGATATTATAACCAATATTTCTGGCCAAGAAACTGTTACTGTCGTCTGTTGTGCGATAACCTAGGTCATTTCCGAGGGAGATACAGGCGTTTTACGATCCCCTTCTGTGGTCGTAACACAGTGCCGGTGGGACACCCAGACACTTGTGTGTCTGGTGAGCAGATTATCTATATCTCTGTCAAACATCAGCGGTCCGACTCTCGGGTAATAAAAATGTCCTAATAAGGAGATACTGTTGAGGTTAGATTATCTATAAAATATCCCAAACAAGGTCAATATAAATAATGACTATGAAAGTGGCTGATGAATACTTAATAGTCACAGACCCTTTTAATCCACCTGATCAGCTGTTTCCTGTCAAAGCAGGTTCTCCCCAAGTGCATTTAGGTTTCAGACCATCTAACTCAAGTACAGTTCCAATGACCTTCGAGAAAGATTACATAAGATGGTAGCAATAATTCTAGCTTTAACACCAAGATCATGTAGAAATAACACTGTTATACTGTGCTATTCCTTTTCCATTTGACATCTACCAATAGTTTATCAGCCTGTAAGTACTCCTGTTTTCCCATGGTTTTTTTTTGGGCTCCTTGTGTTAAACTCCTGTAGAAATCACCTTTTTGATATACAGGCAAACTCGATCTAGCTCCTTAAATTTAATTGCAAAAATTCTGCTGAGAAAAATTTAGGTTTTAATTTGTCAGATGTGGTAATCCAGTACCCCAGTTTTACTTACATGTATATCGTAGCAAGGTGTATCATAGAACCATCATACAATTAGTACCTGATCTATTTTCCTCTAAACTCTGGTTTTGTTAATTTACAATAGCTTGCAGATTCTTTCAGAATCATTGCTGACTAATTTCAAAATTGTTGTAATATGACTATAACACTGCAGCCTCGATACTCCAGGGGTTACGCTCACTTTCGCTCTCTCCACCACTGGAATATGTCATAGCAAAATTGAAGGCATGCGGCTACCTATTTGATTGGTGTCGGGTGAGAAAACCTGACCAATCACTAGGCTGATACTTGTTCTTTGAAGATAACAGAGGAAGGATGTAATGCCCGACTTCAAAGCCAATAAGTTTTACGTTATGCAACCTGCAAGATCATTTTGATGTACATCAAAGGATCAAACTAGTATTCTTGTTTCATCCACAAGGTGCTGCACACTGAGCCTTCCATTTTGCTATGACATATATTCCAGGGGTGTAGAGAGCGAAAGTGAGCGTAACCCCTGGATACTGAGGATGGTCACACTGCAGTGTATTTGTATCTCTCTATCAAAACATTATCTATGTTTATGGTTGTAAATGGTTGGTACTTAGGATAAGTGAGTTTAAGTCACGCTGAGTCTGACATGCTGCAAAACACAGGTATATAACAAATTAAGGTTAAATTGGCTTAGAAAATGGTCCCTAGTTGGGGAACTTTGAATCATTTAGATTTGAAGCCGATTAAAGCTTATAAGGATTTTATGGAGGGTATACCTATGAGGCCTGGAGTACTGGCTGAAATACCAAGGTTGCATTGGTATGGACTGAGAACCTCTTGATCAATACACTACAACACATTAGTAGGCAATGTAGATTTTATTTGGAGTCAAATTCATGGCAATGCTATTAAACATGATGGATTCTATTTATATAGCATCAGTATCTATACATTTGCGGATTTAGAAATAACGGATATAACGTGTTTATGCGCGTATCGGGGCTGAGTACTGTATACTTGGTTTGTATTTCCCAGTCTTGTGTCAACTCATTCACCCCTGAAATTTCATAATGAACTATTCCAACCTTTGAATTGGAAGAGTTCAAATGTGTTTCCAGGCCGTGAATAAAGTAAGCTTCAGTATGACCCACAGTATGGGCGGCTCTTGACTATGCTGTACGATGGCCGTATGGCATTTTGTGTCAAACAGGATCTATGTAGGTTTCTTTGAGGTTTTGCATCTAGAGGGCAGCGTTACTGTGTACTTTATATTGGTACTGTTGGAGTTTTTACTACAGGGATGTATATAGAAATCTATACAGGACATATTACTCTTCCAAGTGGTTATAGTTTCTTACACAAACATCTAGACAACATTGATTGAACTTTCACAAACATCTAGACAACATTGATTGAACTTTCACAAACATCTAGACAACATTGATTGAACTTACACAAACATCTAGACAACATTGATTGAACTTTCACAAACATCTAGACAACGTTGATTGAACTTTCACAAACATCTAGACAACATTGATTGAACTTACACAAACATCTAGACAACATTGGTTGAACTTTCACAAACATCTAGACGACGTTGATTGAACTTTCACAAACATCTAGACAATGTTGATTGAACTTTCACAAAGTTGATTTAACTTTCACAAACATCTAGACTATATTGATTGAACTTTCACAAACATCTAGACAACATTGATTGAACTTTCACAATCATCTAGACAACATTGATTGAACTTACAAACATCTAGACAACATTGATTGAACTTTCACAAACCTCTAGACAATGTTGATTGAACTTTCACAAACATCTAGACAACATTGATTGAACTTTGTATTAGTAGTTTCTATCAAAATATTTTTGGTTTTATTTTTAACTTATGAATGTATGCATTTATAGTTCAGAATTTGAACTTTTTGGAAGAAAGGTTTTCCGACAATAATTGAGCAGTGCATTATATATGAATGTAATTGATAGATTTAAGATGACTCAAACAGTTTCTGTCATCAACAGATATTGATGTTTGATCAATAACCATTGTTCCCGGTAATTTTGCCCAAGTAAATTTATCAATTGTCATCCAAGGAATGCCAAACATTTGTAACAGTTTGTTTTACATGGATACATAACAAAGTTTATGATATCGTTTCTGTTCCCTCTGTGCTGAATTCTCCGCTCCTCTGACTAGTGATCATAGTCTGTGTTTATCTATGCATTTTCATTAGGAAAACAGGCGGCAATATATATGACATAACAATTAATTGAAGCGATCCTATTATCTATTTCAGAAAAGGGTTTAGGGTATTTCTACCTCTATTCATGGTGCTCAGCACAAGTGAAAATAGGATACAAATGGAATTTACTCGTGATCACTATAAAAGCAATGAAATACTTTTTAAATGCAGAGTTGTAATGTTTCAGCAAATTTCCACTTTACAACTAAAACATTGTATAATGTGTATTATTTCACTTATGCACATTTGTTCAAATTTTTGAAAACATAACAAAAATTCCAAAAGAGGGATATGTATAATTAGATGTTTCATAAGAGACTCAGGATTCTAAAAGAAAAAAGACAAAGACTGAAAGACAGCTAGACAGAGGAAATAAAGCAGGATAGACGTTCCTGCATGGCTACATCTGTATTGGATGTAGTGATATACTTCAGAGAGGTCTTTAGGCTTACTCCAGGATCCTGACATTCAAAGTATCACATTCCTATTCTGTGCTTTGTCACCTTTCCTATAATTCTTTCTGGGCTTTAAGAAATATTGTTCAGCACATCAATACTATTTAAGTACAAAAGAGGGTAGGTTATGCAATATTGCACATCAGTATGATTTTCTCAGCATGTCATGAAATGTAGCTTCCTGCTAATATAAGGTCGCTGCAGATATCGCACATTTGTACAAGCATGTAAGTGATGTACCGTTATTTTTCTCTTTGGCAGGAAAATGACAAGGATACGACAGTGCTTCCTGCTGGATGGGAGAAGTGTGAAGGTAAGACTATGTCAGCTACTGATAGCTAGCGTACCTGAAAAACAAATCTTCTTACATTTTCCTGTTCAGATATTGTTCATTAAGACAGGCTGCTTCTTCTGAGTCTCAGTTTTAGTTTTGGTTGACCAATGAAGACAGGATCGTTGGTCCCTTGTGTTTCCAGAAGAGAGAGTTATCTCACTCCACCTGTCTCCTCGTCTGTCATTCACATGGAATTTCCTGTCACAACAAACTCCCAAAAGGAAAGGTTTCTCGACAAGTTTTTGACAAACCTGTGGAATAGCTTCTACAAGCAGTTACGATTAGCTCAGTAGCTATTGATCTGGTTAATTATCACTAGTGAAGGTTACAGTCAAGGTTGTCATTGTAAACAGTATTAAAGATTACAGTAAAGGTTGTCATTGTAAACAGTATTGAAGGTTACAGTCAAGGTTGTCATTGTAAACAGTATTGAAGTTTACAGTAAAGGTTGTCATTGTAAACAGTATTAAAGGTTACAGTGAAGGTTGTCATTGTAAAAAGTATTAAAGTTTACAGTAAAGGTTGTCATTGTAAACAGTATTAAAGGTTACAGTGAAGGTTGTCATTGTAAACAGTATTAAAGGTTACAGTAAAGGTTGTCATTGTAAATAGTATTGGAGGTTACAGTAAAGGTTGTCATTGTAAACAGTATTGGAGGTTACAGTGAAGGTTGTCATTGTAAACAGTATTGGAGGTTACAGTTAAGGTTGTCATTATAAACAGTATTAAAGGTTACAGTAAAGGTTGTCATTGTAAACAGTATTGGAGGTTACAGTGAAGGTTGTCATTGTAAACAGTATTGGAGGTTACAGTTAAGGTTGTCATTGTAAACAGTATTAAAGGTTACAGTAAAGGTTGTCATTGTAAACAGTATTGGAGGTTACAGTGAAGGTTGTCATTGTAAACAGTATTGGAGGTTACAGTTAAGGTTGTCATTGTAAACAGTATTAAAGGTTACAGTAAAGGTTGTCATTGTAAACAGTATTGAAGGTTACAGTAAAGGTTGTCATTGTAAACAGTATTGAAGGTTACAGTAAAGGTTGTCATTGTAAACAGTATTGAAGGTTACAGTAAAGGTTGTCATTGTAAACAGTATTGAAGGTTACAGTAAAGGTTGTCATTGTAAACAGTATTGAAGGTTACAGTAAAGGTTGTCATTGTAAACAGTATTGAAGGTTACAGTAAAGGTTGTCATTGTAAACAGTATTGAAGGTTACAGTAAAGGTTGTCATTGTAAACAGTATTGAAGGTTACAGTAAAGGTTGTCATTGTAAACAGTATTGAAGGTTACAGTAAAGGTTGTCATTGTAAACAGTATTGAAGGTTACAGTAAAGGTTGTCATTGTAAACAGTATTGAAGGTTACAGTAAAGGTTGTCATTGTAAACAGTATTGAAGGTTACAGTAAAGGTTGTCATTGTAAACAGTATTAAAGGTTACAGTAAAGGTTGTCATTGTAAACAGTATTGAAGGTTACAGTGAAGGTTGTCATTGTAAACAGTATTAAAGGTTACAGTAAAGGTTGTCATTGTAAACAGTATTGAAGGTTACAGTAAAGGTTGTCATTGTAAACAGTATTGAAGGTTACAGTAAAGGTTGTCATTGTAAACAGTATTGAAGGTTACAGTAAAGGTTGTCATTGTAAACAGTATTGAAGGTTACAGTAAAGGTTGTCATTGTAAACAGTATTGAAGGTTACAGTAAAGGTTGTCATTGTAAACAGTATTGAAGGTTACAGTAAAGGTTGTCATTGTAAACAGTATTGAAGGTTACAGTAAAGGTTGTCATTGTAAACAGTATTGAAGGTTACAGTAAAGGTTGTCATTGTAAACAGTATTGAAGGTTACAGTAAAGGTTGTCATTGTAAACAGTATTGAAGGTTACAGTAAAGGTTGTCATTGTAAACAGTATTGAAGGTTACAGTAAAGGTTGTCATTGTAAACAGTATTGAAGGTTACAGTAAAGGTTGTCATTGTAAACAGTATTAAAGGTTACAGTAAAGGTTGTCATTGTAAACAGTATTGTAGGTTACAGTAAAGGTTGTCATTGTAATCAGTATTGTAGGTTACAGTAAAGGTTGTCATTGTAAACAGTATTAAAGGTTACAGTAAAGGTTGCCATTGTAAACAGTATTGTAGGTTACAGTTAAGGTTGCCATTGTAAACAGTATTGTAGGTTACCTTTGATACTTTGAAATCAGCCATATCTCATAAAGAAGAAGGTTTTGAAATAAAAGACCCATTCATCAAGGTTTAGATTTGTTATGGCCTTACACTTGGTAATTTTTTTTTTTTCTTTGGTTTCCACTTTTAACAACCTTTGTTTATAATGATGTTACAGTCTGATAGTAAAGAACTTGCATCCAGCATTGGAAATATTTACCATGAACGGATTTCTATATAAATGTCCCTGAAAAAGGACTGCCTTGGAGTTTAAGGCTGCCAGAGAAAAAGCTTGGGATTCATTACATACTAAAACAGAAAAATAACCCATGACCATTTATCCAAAGTTTTGGTACTGTTCAATAGCATTTGTTACATGCAACGGATTGATCAATATTTGATAAATATGTCAAGAATAAAAAACTCATATTTTACAATCAATTATTTAATAACCATCACATTTTTGCCTCGTTACCGTAGCAACATTTTACTTGCAATAAATGATCCTTGATTGTTTTGTTTTTGCGATACATTATTACTGTCCTACTATATGAATTCAGGGTCTGCCATATATATAATTCAATTATAGTTGGGTTTGCTCTGTTGCCTATGAAACATTACAAGCATAAATGTGTACAGAATGGCTTGGATACTTCTAGGAAATAATGCACGGTAATAAAATCAAAAGAAATTATAACCATTTTGCATGTAGGGACATCGTATCGGAGACCAGAAAAAAACACTGTGCTGGTTTTCGAAATAGACTGACGTGTATTTCTACAGGCATGCTATGATAATATGGGTTGAATTATTGACCTGTTTTAATGGGTTCTGTGCATTTGCACAAAAGACAGCTTGATCAAAAGGAATCATCTTAAGGAACGAACAGCCCTGCATAATTCATAAAAACAGACCTAAATTTTACATGATGTGTGATATTTTTTAGATATTTTTCTAGATTTTTTTTTTTTTTTTGGTAACAAATCCGAGCTACTGTTTCTCTATCCTTTACATATTTAAGTAGAAACATCTATGAATAAAACACTAAATTGGTATATTTAAGTACAATATATTTAATAAAGATGTCCAAAAGATTTACCGTGAACTGTCTGACGTGATACTGAACAGCGTCTGAAATGTCCAAATATGGATGTTTAAGCTGTCGGCGATATGAATGAGTCCCTCTCGTCTCCAGCTGGTCGTTAAGGATTTCTTCTCTGTGCGATTTTGGAATCAAGGGGAAGCTTTCTTATAAAGATCTATATAAGTGTGGCTTTTTATGATGTTAGACTACTGATATCACTTTTGGGACTCATAACATCATTTTCTGTCTCAAAATGAGGCCACAAACTGTTTCAAAATGCGGCCAAACTCTGTTTCAAAGTGAGGTCACTGACTCACAATGTATAAAAGTGAGGCCAAGCGCTGTCCAAATATTTGGCCATACACTGTCTTGAAGTGAGGCCATACGCTCTCTTAAATTGAGGCCAAACGCCGTCTTAAAATGAGGCCACACACTATTTTAAACTGAGGCCAAATTCTGTCTTAAAATGAGGCCACAAGCATCTGTCTGTAGTACACCTGATTAGATTCTTGGTCATCGGTCATTGGTCATCGGTCAAGGTCAAAGATCACGGGTAAAAAAGCCTCTCTCTGTGGTACAAAGCTTGTGTACAAGGCATCTCATGAACCCCAGAACACATTTAGTTAATATTTATATCATAGTATGGTTATATTGAGTTCTACTGAGTTCTACACCTTTTATCATAATGTTGGTCATAGGTCAAGCTTTGTAAGGGTCAAAGGTCATGAGCAAAGTGGGATGAGGTGGAATGGGGGTATAGTTATAGGGGGTAAATCTATGTGAGCCTCAGCTCACTTTCAACCTGTTTATATTCTTGCTCAAATTTCTCATGGTTACATAAACATTTTCCAACAGATTTAGCGTCATTGTGTAGATAAATCGTTTACATGTGTGTGGAATCACAGTTATTGAGTGGACATTGGTTTGACGCCAGGGCTGGTAATCAAAACTCTCCATAGAAAACAGATTAGCCTTTCTATTGCATTTGTACAATTATCAAACATTGTAGATCAGCAGAACGTTTGAATGGAAGACAAATATCATGGGACCTGACAAACAGTCAGGTAGTCGCCGTTTCTCAATAAAAATGGGCCTTGAGTTTGTTATCTAAATAAAAAAGTTGATGAGGTTTGCATTGATGCAGTTTTCAGACATTATCTCTGTCAGCCAGTAAATTCTTATATATTAAATATTTATGATGTTATTTATTGATCTCAGGCCATGTTTGATGTAGAACATCCAGTTCAGTACCACTAGTATAATATGAAGGTCTTACTCCATGGAATTTATAAACCTCTAACCATACACCGGAATTAAACTATCTCTATTAATTGGCAAACAAGGAAAAGCAAGTTACAGATCAGGCTTGGAAAGATATAATGCTATACAGATCAGACTTGGAAAGATATGACGTTAATGAATTGTTCCTTCAAAGACAGAATTTGGTCCCAAATCTTTGTCAGGAAATCCAGTGCAAGACATTTTGAGAACATTGCAAAAAAACAAGTATTGAACTGCTGGAAGCATTATAATGGGAGAGAAACAGTAGAAAACGATTTCATTGATGAAATCGTCCTCAGTTTTGAGAGCGCATGGAGTAGGTCTGTGACGGAGCTCCCTGAACAGTCCTCGGGCGTTCTCAGGACATTGAAATGCAATTAGCTTTTAGTGCCTCAGATGTTTCATGTCGCTTGTGTTGTGATTGACAGATGAAGACGGACCCTACTATTGGCACGTTAAGAGTGGAACCATCCAGAGGGAGCCACCATCTCCTGCACCCCCGGAGACCAAACCAACGACCTTGAGATCGATATCTGTCAACAGCGACAGTGTAAGTATACAACCTCGTATTGCTAACAGTTTTTTCCTGATTGTTCTAGCTGAAGTTCCTTTTATCAATTCAGATGGAAAATAAGTTCATTCTGTCAATGTTTTACACTATTCTGTCTATTTTTAGCCTATTATCATATAGGTATCCGAGATGTTTCAGAACCCTTGACTGAATTTCTTTAAGTGTGTTAGATATTGCATTATACCAAGAGGAACTCTGGACAGCTCCTGTAAAATACTTTCTACAGAAATCTTCCTTAAATGTCGTACTGTATATTGTACTTTCAATGTAAATTTTAACTGTAAGCTGTGGTTTCCATACTTATTAACTCATTCACACCTGAAAAAGGGCATTGTTTGGTCTTGTAACAAAAGTCATCTTGAAATGAGATAGATAGCAGGAAAAATCCTCAGTGTTTTCTTTCTATATTCCCCAGGACAATGGTTTCACAAGTAATATGATTGAAATTTTGTAAAAATGGGAAAAGCCATTGGGATATCACTGACAGAGTATGCATAGAACTTTTTTTGTGTAATTGACAGTTTTAGTGTTCTTGCATTGTCATGCACATGTTAAAATAATCCTTGATCTAACTTGGTTAAAAAAATAGAACTGTAGAGTACTTAGCACTTTGCTATTTATTTCTAAATTGTATGAAAGTTGCATTTTCTAATCCATTATAGTGGAATTGGTAAAAATGGCGATCTGCGTTGATACTGTGTGTAAAACGAGATATTTAATTGGGCAACATTGACAAGGGAATGATGCGACGAGGAGGGATAATTTTACTGACGATGTATTGTCATTCTAATGGGCCCTTTGTGTTGTTTCCTTTGATTTTCTAAGACCTAATTTCATTTCTGAGTAATTAGCTAACGAATGAAATTCTCAAATTTCCAAATTACCGGTCAGGTACTGAAGTTAATTAAGCAGTTTGCACTTGCTGTCGTGAGGCGCTGGGAAAGTAAGCCTGCTGTGACATAGACTTGTGGTAGCTTGTCCCTGCTAGAACAGTGCAGCAGTGTGCGTGTCATGATTGTATATAGATGGTCCTTATATTAATCAGTGATTTGGTGCAGTAAATCTAGATTTATCAAAAGATATTCCCTTTACGAGGGCCGACATTGTTTTCATGTTCTGATTTGTCATCCATCTTTCTTTCGCTTCCTGTGCAATACTGTGTAAAGATTCCTGGGGTGAAACAGATCATGAACTTCACATAAAAGTTACCGATAGATCTAGAGATGGGGTATCTGATAATGTAGGGTCAAAGGTCAAAAGTCAAGATCATCGTAAGAGTTTGCCAGCTTGATATTGTGGACAACTAATATCATAGATTTACAGCTTGAATTTTCTCCTGTTCTCCGTCTTTTTAAACTAATTCATTGTTAATTACTGTCTTTACTTTAATTATTTCAGCTAATACCATAAGTTTACTGTCATAAAAATAACTATTTTATTTAATATCATTAATATCTGTCACAAAAAAAATGGTCGTTTTTTATTGTTACTACATCATGATATACCTACTGGTCTAGTCTATATCAGAAGACAGTTCTGAGGTATCAGAATGGAGGCACGGAAGTTTAGTGGTAGGACGCAGGGTTCGTGACCAAAGGGTTGCAGGTTCGAGTCACAGCACTATGTTGTATCTTTGAGCAAGATACTTTACAGACCGCTTGTTCCAGTCTACTCAGCTGTAAATGAGTACATGGTTGGGCAGTGCTAGAATTGTAGAATGCTACTAGCTGTGAGTGCCGAAATAATAGCACTGGCTGTATTTGGATCTCCCCAGAGAGTTGAGAAAGATATTGGCTGGTTGCAAAGGCCCTATAACCATGGATAATAATTTGTGAACCGCTTTGAGATGACCTACAAACTAAGTTGTGATAAAGCGGTACATAAGAACCTCAAATTATTGTTATTATTATAGTAGTGAGATTGTGGTATTTTACCTTCTGTCGGTAATATTCTGTTCATACATGAAAGTATTGCTGTACTTATTGTCAATGCAATGACCTTGTTACTAAGCCCATAAAGGCATACTTCATTGGTTTGTGCCAGGTTGTCATGGTAATTTGAACTAGTGTAATTGCCACCCCTTTCAAACTAAAGTGACTGTCATCTTGAACACTCCGCGATAGAGGGATTTGAGCACTAAAGTACAAGTTTTACGAGAACATGACTGATCCCGACCTCATCTGTAGGGCTTCAGTTTAAACATTCCCAAGAATGGGTGGTAAATTACATGTCTTTTATTCTGATATTAAAAGCAAGCAATTCAGAGCATTTAGCATAATGGCATCTGCACCAACACTCCACAAACGTAATTACAAGTGTGAATTCAAAGCTTGTGAACTTCCTGTTTCAGTGCCTCTAAATATTGTTTCGTTGTTTTTCTTGTAATTTTTGAGAACATAAACGCTGAACTTTCTTGTAAGTGCAAACTCTCAACCAATGTAGTATTTGGATTGCTATTCATCGCACATGTTTTCTGTATTGAGTGTTTCCGTGGTTTTGAATAATGAAAGAATTTTGCTGCATTATTTATAGTGTTAAAACATAAACATTTAAAGATTGTATTTGTAATACAGTACCACAGATTTCTTCAAACTTTACGATCAGATTTCATGTATTCAAATTTGTTACGATGATCATACAAATCTGTCTCAAGATGATAACATACTAATATTTGATAAGGTACAAAGGTACAAAGTCGGGTAGATTCTAGGTGCTAGCTGGGATCTTTTCATGCTCTCTTCATTACTGTTTCCTTTCTTCTATCATACCTACCTATCTTCTATCATACCTAGCTACCTTTCTTCTATCATACCTACCTTTCTTTCATACTTACCTTTCTTCTATCATACCTACCTTTCTTTCATACTTACCTTTCTTTCGTACTTACCTTTCTTCTATCATACCTACCTTTCTTTCATACTTACCTTTCTTCTATCATACCTACCTTTCTTTCATACTTACCTTTCTTCTATCATACCTACCTTACTTCTATCATACCTATCTTTCTTCTATCATACCTATCTTTCTTCTATCATAACTACCTTTCTTCTATCATACCTACCTTTCTTCTATCATACCTACCTTTCTTCTATCATACCTACCTATGAATTTTTTTAGTTAATCACATGAAATGGTCAGTGTTATCACAAACTGTTAATTTAATTAATTCATGTGTATCAATTAACTTCATGTTGAAGAACTTCTTTAAAGTAATTACATTTCAAGGAAGATGGCTTTATGTAAGAATTACCATGTCGTTGCCAGTTCCTATTCCTATTTACCTGTGTACTTATTACATATGATGAATGAAAATAAATATTGTTTAAAGCAATGATTATTTAAATTTCCCAAATACTTCTTATGTCTATGATTTTTTTCCAATGTCATCCCAGAAACCATTTCCTATAACCCTGGGTAAACCCCTGATAACTCTTGTTGCATTTTGTCATTCCTGAAACATGATTGATTTGATAACACTGAAGAAACATTCATGATAAATTATTTTTTTATCAAAACGATATTCCTAATACAGTTACTCACAGTGTAAAATTAACAAGAATTCACATGAAAAGGAATTAATAAGTAACAAAAAATACCATTGAAATTACCGAGCTATTTCAGAAGTAATTATTATGCCAATCATATATGGTGAGATTGTGACCATGGTCAGTTATGCCTTTGGCATCACCACACAGCTTTAAATCGTGGGATCTTAAAACACGATCGTTTTCACACAATTACCATATTTTGAATCTCATTTACATATCATCTGAATCTCATTTGCATTTCATCATGTTAGAGTGCAATGCGACACATTGAGAAAGATGTCACGATCTTCTGCGTATTAACGAACCTTTCTTGACTTATAAGATGGATGTGTAGATCTGATATGACACCCCGACAGATAATACAATTAAGACCTGGAGATGTTCTTGTGAATTTAATATGGAGGCTTCAAGATCAATATGCAGCTTTTCATTGTTGCTATTGTAACGTTCTAAAATGGGAATGGGAGTATCACGTAAGGGAGTAATCTTTGTTTTCATTTACATACCATTAGGGACCTGTCATTATTCAGTGCACTCAAATCTAACTTGATCAGTACAATGATTTGATTATCCGGCCGGTTTTAAAAAGTATGCCAACATCGAGAAATTGTCATCGCCCTACGTACTCTACTTTTTCAAATCGAGTTGCAATTTTTTGAGCTTTCTATTTTGACAAACTTATAGCTTACAAAAACTAAAAAAATAATGTGTTTTGTTTTTCACATGCTAACCCACCCCCACCCACCCTCAATCTCAGAGGGAAATATTTCTTGGAGAGTCTTCCCAAGGTTGACATCATCAACTTAATTACTATATTGCTCAGTTATTTTGGTCCCATACAAGTAAGGTTTTCCTGCATTCTCCTCTCATTTGCTACGTTAAGTCTTTGTTTAAGGGGCTTACTTTCATCCATTATTTGAATTGATGTATTTGAATTTAACTTTGCTGTTAAACAGAGCACTCTGTCGGGGACGAGTACTAGTTCCACGGTGTCATCGCCCTCCAGCTTAAACTCCAACACAGAAGAACACCTCAAGACGTTTGAAGGTCACGCCCTTCAGTATGCCGCCAAGTCTCTTCAGTCCCTGTAAGTACACCAAGGTCAAGTTCGATCCTTTTCTCTTCTAGCAGATGATTGGGGTTTAAAACTCAGTATCTCCCTTTATATCAGAACTGAAATCATTGTAGCCGTACAATGAAAGAATGCCTACATCAGGCTATTAGCCAGCCAGCCACCCATCCACCTGTCTTTTTGACAGGCAGTTTTCCATTATATAACCTTTAACTATTGTATATCAATTTTGACAGGCAGTTTTGTAAAATTAGTTATAATATTAAGATATTGGCCAAGGGACAGATTTTGACAGGCAACTTTCCACTATATAACCTTATCTATTTATTGTATATCAATTTTGACAGGCAGTTTTTTAAATTAG
Source organism: Mizuhopecten yessoensis (assembly GCF_002113885.1). Classification (NCBI taxonomy): domain Eukaryota; kingdom Metazoa; phylum Mollusca; class Bivalvia; order Pectinida; family Pectinidae; genus Mizuhopecten; species Mizuhopecten yessoensis. The sequence goes on from NW_018405643.1 coordinate 1,437,371, forward strand.
TTATAATATTAAGATATTGGCCAGAGACATTTGAAATCCTGGTCTACATTGATGTTAATTGATCATTTTTGCAAATTCATGGAATGTTAACTTTACGTTCCATAGATTTGAAAAATCATCAAAAGTAAATAGGATGTAAAATCGTGTCATTTAAATACTAGTTCTAGTTTTTATCTCCGCATAATATTTTGTTAAAATGATGAAAGTAAAAGTTATATTTTCGTAAAAGGTAAAATTTGAAAATTTGGAATATAACCCCATCATTTGTCCTAGATGTCAGTTAGAAAAATTATGTATTCATGATATTTTGCTGATGATTTGGGCACCACCATCTCATGACCTGCCGGAGGAAGATTCTGGAGATGTTCCGATGTCTTTGTGTAGTTCTAAAGGTCTCTGATGCTAAATACCCACTTGGCACAGGACCAATGCCCCACGGTGACGGTCAGTGTCCCATATTTTACGAGAACCGGGGATTATTTTGTCGTTCTATTTCAGGACGAAGACCTTAGATTGTGTTTATATTTATGCTTACTTCCAGATATATGGATTAGCCAATAGACAATGGATATAAAATCAATCCGCGATAGAACATCCTTACAGGAGTCTTTGTATCGCCATAGCGATGTCAATAGTATGACAGCATCTGTCATCAACGCAATACTTCCTGTCTTCTATATAAATACGGCAGTGGAATGACCTTTCATTTTGTAATAAGACCAGATATTGGAACAGATGATAGCTATCAAATAAAAGAATGGAAAGAAAATAAAAAATAAGAATTGTTCAAAGTGTGTATTATGTTGAACGTTATAATTATTTGTATATTGCAAAAATTCTTTTTTAACAGGTATTGATATTTATGGTTTCTATAGTAACCACCATGACCAAAATGTCATTATACAATGGGATTTCTTTATACTGCCATCATAGTGTTGACACATCTAGACTAATATGTCAGTAATCTGTTTATATTTCTGTTCCAACACTTTTTGTGTCATATGTCATTTCTCAAAATTTTGAACCATTTTATATTTCACGTGTACAAAAAAGATAGGGGAAAGAGTATCTCAAATAGTGTCTGTGTTCCTAGGGAAATGTATTACATACTGCATGATTTTATGTATTAATGTACATTTGATGTGTTATTGTTTTTGTTGAATGGCAATATTTCATGGGAATGGCCTGTATTATATCATAAATAGATGATCAAAAACACAAGTGTTCATGTAATATTGACTTTATCAAACTTGATTATTACTTCCATATTACATGAACACATCTGTAGGATCCTCTACATAAAAGATGAACCTATCACTCAAACTGGTGAATGTACCATTAACTCATTCAGCCCCGAAGACACATTTGATCTCTTCCAATTCAAAGGTTGGAATAGTTCATTATGAAATTTCAGGGGTGAATGAGTTAAGCTTTGGTTAATATATACTGTAAGCCGAAAATGAATTACACTGCTTCAGTATACAGCTGTTTCGTCCATCTAGGACTCGGCAGTGATGCTGAGGGCCAAATAGTTGGAAATCCAAATGGTCTTAACTACTAATATAAATCACTTGGCAGGTGTGTTATATTATTTTAACATCCAAATATATGTGTATTTGCAGGTCATCTGGGAATCTCCAAATTCAGTCTGGAGAGCCCCCTGCAGAGAAGCCGATGCGGTTTGCTGTACGGTCTCTGGGGTGGGTCCGCATCGCCGAGGAGGATCTGACCCCCGAGAGAAGCAGTAGGGCAGTCAACAAGTGCATCGTTGACTTGTCTCTCGGACGTAATGACATCAACGACGTGGTTGGGCGCTGGGGAGATGTAAGAATGTTGCTTTGGTATTTCTGGTCGATGTGGTCTGAAAATGTTGTGTTTGATCAGCCCACTTGGGGACCTGTAGCACATTCTTAAATGCTGAAAGTGCTGTTTTACTGACACTGAAAGATAAATTGACAAAACAGTATTAGATAAGCCAATATCGATATATTAAAACTGCAATTCTGTTTATGAAGCATAGACAAAATCTTACCAAAAAAAAAAAAAAAAATGAAAAAGAATAACAAGTTAAATTCTGCAAATACTGAAAAATTTCTTATGCCCACACAACTCCACCAGCCCCAGTGGAGTGTAAATTAGTCTGGGGTGGATGTTGCGGTATCTGTGCTGAAGCATTCAAGTGAGGCGGCACTATAAATGATGCCCTTGCATTTGGAAGCACGGTCCCCCTACAAACAGAACACAATACATCTCCAGCACACACGCAGGCATACACACATAGGGAGATATTAGCCAGGTGGCATAGGACTAGTAGTAAGCACCTGATAAGGCAGCTCCTGCAAATTCCTCAAAATTGTATTGATTATTGTAAATGCTTATTGTATTAATTGTATATCTATTTACTGTAAAGCGCTTTAGACTGGCTTATGTTGGCTAGATATGGCGCTATATAAAATGTTGTATATTATAATTATGTTTTTATAAAAAATGTTGTCTTTACTAGATAAGTTGATCTAGTATGCTTCAGTAAACAGATTTTAGAACAAATTCCTTTGAAATTAAGCATCCTTTTACTGTTGCGCAGAAGCTAGATCAAGATCTCTATAAAAATTCAAATGATTTAAACTGACCAATGTCATTGTTGACAGGGTAAGGATCTGTACCTGGACCTGGACCGACACAGCCTCAGACTGGTCGACACCCAGGAGTTCTCCATCCTGAACTCCCAACCAATCCAGTCCATCAGGGTCTGGGGGGTCGGCCGTGACAATGGCAGGTAAGCACCCAACAGAACCATTCCGTCTCATTGGGATCAAACTAGTAGCCGTTATAATGGCAAGTTTACAGCCCAAATATTATGAGGTTCATATTTTTCGCAATGAAACTTCAGGATAATATCTTTCTTCGATTGGTCTGGATGTTAAATTATCTATCGGACAATAGCAGGAAAAGTTTTTTTAGATCATTTCCGCTCTATGGCACATTAAATGTGTGAGATGAAAAAGACATTTTAGGAAATAAATTATATACATGCTATAATATTTCTTAATATCTGTCATTTTGTTGATGTTTAAACTTTTAAAAAGGATTAATTATATGTACAGGATAAATGTAGATACAAACATGATCTTAAACAAATCATGGATGTGAAATAATTGTGTTCTCACATTGAGCCTCAACTAATGCTGGTACATAACAAGTTAATTTTTCGCTATAAATGTTTCTAAACAAATCTTTAATTGGATTTAAACTGAAGGAAAAGTAAAAGAAAGCGTGGCGCCTACGAAGTATAGAAAAGCGGCACCTTAGCGTAGTTTTCTGGAGATTAATTACACTAATTTGATGGAGATGTGAAAATAACAAGATTTGTCTCCCCTGGTGCCAGCTGTACCGTCGCTGCTTACGTAATACTGTTGACTAACTTGTAATGTCTGTCCTCGTCTTCAAATTTTGCGCTTTCCGTTGACAGAGAAAGGTAAATAGATCAGGAGGCTTCGCCACGTTTTTATCACTGTGTCGTCAGTGGGTGTCAGAATTGATCGTCTCTCTGTTGTGTGTGAACAGTTTTAAGTGTTGTACTGCACATTCTACCCTGAACCAGTTTCTCGGAGCTCTTATCAAATTAACAAGCTTGAATACGACCGGCATGGAAACCCAATCAACCATATTGGGCACACATTTCCAGCTACAAAATTTAATTTATTAAGGGCACATTTTGAAGAAATTCAATTTTGAATGGTCGGCTTGAATGTATCACTTACGACCCAGTTCCGTTTGTTGTCTTGTTTTGCATTTTTGTCTCAAAGACCTTGTCTTGAAATCTAATAAATGTGTTCAATTTAAGTGCAATTTTACTTCTGGTTATTCTATTATTTATTTTTTTATATTTGTTTTTCATGGTAATCATTTTCACACCAGATATTATTGTCTCTGTTTTATGTTGTCATCCTCGTGTGGTTTCTGCTATAACTGTTTTGTCTAAGAACAAATATATACAGTATAACATACATAATCAAATTTTGTTAGGAAAAAAAGAACACTTTATAGGAAAGAGCTGTTTTAAAATTTGACGATTATAATGCACCTCGTCATGGATTTTCATGTTATATCATAACCCTCAGAATTGAGTTGTATTTGTCCTTGAGTTTGTCAACAGGTAGCTATATATATAGTGGATCCTCCTGGCGTTGTCTCTACACATAATCTTTAAAACTTTATAACGGTGTCATTTATGAGCAAAAGACTCGAAGGCAGATTGAGATTTACAGCAAATATTAATATTTATTTCCGAAACATTCTACCTAAATATGGGCTAAGGGGATATAACAGCTGTGATACTACTAAAAATAACTTTCATGTATATTTACCCAGCCAGCTGTATCATAGCTGTTGACCGTGCAGGGATTGGCATGTACAATTACTGACCTCATTACGACATCAGTTCCTCCAATCAAAGTTGTTAATTCACAGATTCCAAGATTAATAGCATCTGTAAGAGTTTAACAGAATTGGTAACTGGAAATACCCTACCTATATTTAGTAACAGTCTGTAACATTTATATATACATAGATACATAAATTTATTCTGACAAAATGAGGATTTTACAATCCTTTGACAGTCAGCTCTGAAATAATAAAAAAACCAATTAAATAAAAACATAATTTTAAAAGTTGCAACGTTTAGATTTCAATTTTTTCTTTAAAACTGTATTTCTGTGCTTGGTTATAAATTTTTAGTTTGATAGGATCTGTTAGAAATTTACAGACTCGTAAAATGACATATGTCTCTTCCTTATAGTTGTGCTTTATCCTGAGGCTCTGAAAAATAGAGATAAGCCAATTAATTTTCCCAAGATTATAAAGACAACATTTCAGATCAATATTGATTTGAACATCATGAATGCTTGTACCTAAAGTGAGTCGTTTTTTCTTCATTGTAAAGATGGATTAAGTGATAAAAGTTTATAAAATGAAAGTTTGAAAAGTAAAGTCAGAAATAGCTCATGACATCATGAATACTTGTAAATGGACAGTATATATGTCTGCAGTATAGAGTTTGTCAAAAGGATGCTGTTAGCACAAAACTCCAGCACAAGTATGAGTTGAAAAGATCACTTGAACTCATTCACCCCTGAAGTCACATTTAAACTCTTCCAATTCAAACGTTGGAATAGTTCATTATGAAATTGCAGGGGTGAATGAGCTAGTTAACAGACATAAAATTATATATTTTTGTAATATGTAATGGGGGGAATGGACAAATGGAATGCAATGAAATCCGTCTCTACCAAACATCCCAACCACACTGTCTTAACCAAACTTCCCAAATGGACAAAACTTTTGGTTTATACAGGTGTACAGATTATACAGGCATCAATGTAGACAGGGGTTATGCTGATATGAGGAATTATGGTAAATTAATGGTAGTTCATTATTTTCCAATCAGCTGCAAGTTTAAAACTCAAGTAAGCCGGAAAATGTAAAATTTAGGTCACTATCTGATACAGATGTTTTCAGGCATTTCTTGTGATTAGTTTGAAATTTCACTATCAGCTGAGACTAGTATTTGGTTTTACATTATCCCATTATAGCATACAGCCTGGCCATATAAAATTCCTACTAGCTTTAGGGGATGTCACGTAATACATATGGCGGACAGCGTCCCCGTATCTAGCTACAGGCTATCTCGTAATCATCGGAGGGAGATAAACCATCGTGTTGGTATCATACATGTCTATTCACCTATGAAAATGCAATTCCATAAATGCTCAAAAGATTAAGCACACAAACAAAACTGGAGTTATTTGATAAAAAGTGGCTCTTTTTTGGCTTCAGGGGCTCATCTGGTCTGCCAGAAATACTATAAAATTATTGACGACAAATGGTGTAAATTTCATGTGCAATATTCCACACGTAATATGAAATTAAATAATATCGATTTTCGTTGCAATGTAATTTACCTGAATCTCATGATCAAACAAGTCTGACTCAACAAAAAGTAAATGAAATTTACATAATATCAGTAATTAATATGAAATGTGATCAGAAATTTGATTACAAGTGTTATGCAATATCTCTGATTCCTATGTTGTGTGAGTAGGTAAACATGTTGTGAGGCACGGTAGTCTAGTGGTAGGACACCGGGCTCGTGACCGAAGGGTTGCGGGTTGGAGTCACGTCAAGGCACTGTGTTGTAATCTTGAGCTTGTTCCAGTCTACACAGCTGTAAATGAGTATGTGGTTGGGCAGTGCAAGAAAAGTTGGGTGCTAGCTGTGAGCGCCGAAATGGCTGCACCGACTGCATGCTCCCCAGAGAGTTAAGAAAGATGTATAGGCCCTATAACAATATAATAATTTGTGTCCTGTATTTGTAATGTTTAAAATCAAGTTCAGAAAAATGCACATAAGAATGTCATTTTCAATCAATCTTTTACTTGCATGTAATTAGTACATAGTATATGTTGTACACACTACAGATTTGTTGTTATTTTTTATTTTAATTTGTTTTTAATTTTGTAATGCTTTCCAGTTTTATTTCAGAGACTTTTTTTAAAACTTATATCTGAGAATTATCAAATTACCATTTATCAGAAGGAAAGATTGTTCAGTGTTAAGGTTTGACTTAATTATCACAATCACAATTGAAACAAAATTAAAATAAAGTTTTTAAACTTACTTAAACAATATTAATAATTCATCTAGGAAATAGTCTATATATCACACAATTTTTGAAAAGTTTTAAGTCAGAATTTTCATGTTTTTACAAGAGTTTCGCTGAACTGATTGTTACTTTGACTTCAAACATTCCAGGGACTTTGCCTATGTGGCGCGGGAGAAGCAAACGAAGAAGCACATGTGTCATGTATTCCGTTGTGACACGCCCGCGCGACAAATCGCCAACTGCCTGCGTGATATCTGTAAAAAGATAATGATGGAGCGCCGTCTGCAGGAAAATGCAGTAGTACAGCGCCTCAGTCGTCCCACGGACCTACCGAACCTTGGCAAGTCTTCTGAACCCAACGGGCAGAAACTGTCCTTCCAGTCCCTCTATAACAGTGAGTCCTGTAGTCGTGTTACTGAGTCAAATGGACAGAAACTGTCCTTCCAGTCCCTCTATAACAGTGAGTCCTGTAGTCGTGTTACCGAGTCAAATGGACAGAAGCTGTCCTTCCAGTCCCTCTATAACAGTGAGTCCTGTAGTCGTGTTACTGAGTCAAATGGACAGAAACTGTCCTTCCAGTTATGGGTTCAGCCTGTAAACATTCTCCATGGCAAGACTACTGTAAGTTATAGGTTCAGCCTGTAGACATTCTCCATGGCAAGACTACTATAAGTTATAGGTTCAGCCTGTAAACATTCCCCATAGCAAGACTACTGTAAGTTATAGGTTCAGCCTGTAAACATTCTCCATGGCAAGACTACTATAAGTTATAGGTTCAGCCTGTAAATATTCATAGCAAGACAACTGTAAGTTATAGGTTAGGCCTGTAAACATTCTCCATAGCAAGACCTCTGTAAGTTATAGGTTCAGCCTATACACATTCTCCATAACAAGAATACTGTAAGTTATAGGTTCAGCCTATAAACATTCTCCATAGCAAGATAACTGTAAGTTATAGGTTCAGCCTGTAACCATTCTCCATAGCAAGACTACTTAAGTTATAGGTTCAGCCTATAAACATTCTCCATAGCAAGACCTCTGTAAGTTATAGGTTCAGCCTGTAAACATTCTCCATAGCAAGACTACTTAAGTTATAGGTTCAGCCTATTAACATTCTCCATAGCAAGACCACTGTAAGTTATAGGTTCAGCCTGTATACATTCTCCATAACAAGACTACTGTAAGTTATAGGGTAAGCCTGTTAACATTCTCCATAGCAAGACCACTGTAAGTTATAGGTTCAGCATGTAAACATTCTCCATAGCAAGACTACTGTAAGTTATAGGTTCAGCCTATAAACATTCTCCATGGCATGACTACTGTAAGTTATAGGTTCAGCCTGTTGACATTCTCCATAGTAAGACCACTGTAAGTTATAGGTTCAGCCTGTAAACATTCTCCATGGCCTGACCACTGTAAGTTATAGGTTCAGCCTGTAAACATTCCCCATCGCAAAACTACTGTGAATTATAGGTTCAACCTGTAAACATTCTCCATAACAAGACCACTGTAAGTTATAGGTTCAGCCTGTATACATTCTCCATAACAAGACCACTGTAATTTATAGGTTCAGCCTGTATACATTCTCCATAGCAAGACCACTGTACGTTATAGGATTAGTCTGTATACATTCTCCATAGCAAGACTACTTAAGTTATAGGTTCAGCATGTAAACATTCTCCATAACAAGAATACTGTAAGTTATAGGTTCAGCCTATTAACATTCTCCATAGCAAGACCACTGTAAGTTATAGGTTTAGTCTGTATACATTCTCCATAGCAAGACTACTTAAGTTATAGGTTCAGCCTATTAACATTCTCCATAACAAGACTACTGTAAGTTATAGGTTCAGCCTGTAAACATTCTCCATAACAAGACTACTATAAGTTATAGGTTCAGCCAGTAGACATTCTCCATAGCAACATTACTGTAAGTTATAGGTTCAGCCTGTAGACATTCTCCATAACAAGATTACTCTAAGTTATAGGTTCAGCCTGTATACATTCTCCATAGCAAGACTACTTAAGTTATAGGTTCAGCCTATAATCATTCTCCATAACAAGACTACTACTATAAGTTATAGGTTCAGCCAGTAGACCTTCTCCATAGCAAAATTACTGTAAGTTATAGGTTCAGCCTATAATCATTCTCCATAACAAGACTACTACTATAAGTTATAGGTTCAGCCAGTAAACATTCTCCATAACAAGAATACTGTAAGTTATAGGTTCAGCATGTAAACATTCTCCATAGCAAAACTACTGTAAGTTATAGGGCCAGCCTGTAAACATTCTCCATAACAAGACCACTGTAAGTTATAGGTTCAGCCTGTTAACATTCTCCATAACACGACTACTATAAGTTATAGGTTCAGCCTGTAAACATTCTCAATAGCAAGACTACTGTAAGTTATAGGTTCAGCCTGTAAACATTCTCCATAGCAAAACTACTGTAAGTTATAGGTTCAGCCTGTTAACATTCTCCATAGCAAGACTGCTGTAAGTTATAGGTTCAGCCTGTAAATATTCTCCATAGCAAGTTTACTAGGTATATGTGTTCATCACACATGGTTTTCTTTAAGAGACAGTTGTACAGTATTTGAAAAGTGTTATTGATTTCCTGACAGAGCTGGTAGTAAAATTAGTACCCAAATGTCTGCCTAACATTTGTGAATCTCTATTCGAGATAGAATCATTGTTTTATTGAGATTACTTCTGTTGCAAAATCTCAAATGTTTCATTGTTTTGACTGATAATGCATAAAATGTAACTCAATCTTGTCCTCCGAGTATTCAACCTGTTGCTCCTTTATTTATAAAGTGGACTAAACCTTTATACTATATAATGGACTACACAGATGATTTAAAGGGGGGAAAAGGCATGAAATATATCCCCTGTGTTGGGCTATCTAGCTGTCTTTCACATTCTACAATCTTTAGATTTATTGAAAAATATTGACCTTTTTTTAAGTAACACCTTCGCTGTAGAAACATTTCAACTTTAGCTTCCACCAGTTTAGATGATCATAAAGAGCAGGATTAAGGGTACTGGCTGAACTCTGTACAACCTGTTTTATATTACCTTAGGGTTATAGTTACATTTTATATGGTTACACTGATGCCTGTGTTATTTCCAGATGCTTCTTTCCCCACCCCCATGGAGGAGCCAAAGAAGATCATCCGCTGTCATTATATCGGTCTGGAGTGTGTCACAAGGCCTTCAGGTAAACCACCACACTTTTTGCTCATCACTCTCCCTCTCCCTCTACCCCTCCTAACCAACCCCACCCAACCAGCCCCTCCTTATTAACCCTCCCCAGACCCCACCAACTCCTTCAAAACAGACCTCTCCCTGATGATCCCTCTCTCCAAACCCCTTCCCACAGACTCTCCCCCCCCCCTCTCTCTCACTTACCCGTCCCCATAGACCCTTCACAACAGACCCCTTTTGACAGACACTTCACAACAGACCCCTCCCCCCAGACCCCAATAACTCCTTCAAATCAGACCCCTCCCTGATGACCCCTTCCCACAGACACCCCTTCCCCCAACACACACTGATTCTTCCCCCACCAACCCCTTCAAAACAGACCCCTCCCTGCTGACCCCTCTCTCCAACCCCTTCCCACAGACACCCCTCCCCCAAAACACACTGATTCCTCCCCCACCAACCCCTCCCCACAGTCCCCTCTCCACTGACCCCTCCCCACAGTCCCCTCTCCACTGACCCCTCCCCACCATCCCCTCCCCACAGTCCCCCCCAACAGTCCACTCCCCACAGTTCCTTCCCCATAGTTCCCTCCCCACAGTCCCCTCCCCACAGTCCCCTCTCCACAGTCCCCTCCCCACAGTCCCCTCCCCACAGTCCACTCCCCACAGTCCACTCCCCCACAGTCCCATCTCCACAGTCCCCTCCCCACAGTCCACTCCCCACAGTCCATCTCCACATTCCCCTCCCCACAGTCCCCTCCCCACAGTCCCATCCCCACAGTCCCCTCCCCACAGTCCCCTCTCCACTGACCCCTCCCAACATCCCAACATTTCTTTCCCTACCAATCTCTTCCCTCCCTTTTCATTTTTGTGCATTTGAAAATAAGCGATCCAAAATAGGAAAGTGCTCTTTTGAATATATAAATATATATATATCCAATTATTCTCAGTATTCTCACTAAATGAGATGATGTAGTGAGGTTTTTTTACTATCATTAACAGGGACAGAGGTGATCAATGGGGCTATTGACGCTGCCCTTCTGCGAGTTCCGCCAGAAAAGTGGCTTTTTGTCAACGTCAACATTGCTCCCTCTACCATTACCATTTCCGAGCATGGGGTAAGTCTGATCGGACAATGTTGTGTCACAGCGATGTTAACACCTGTAGCTGTTTATGACATAATTTAAGGTCTTGTCTTTTTAGTCTTTAATCACTGATCAGAATCAAAATGGTGACACATCCATATTTCGTAAACTTGTGTTTAAAATGCTGGGCACAGGCTTTAAATTAATTATTGTCAATCGATCAAGCTTTGACCTGAGCGACAGAAGCATTGAGTTGCTTATTGGTCGTTCCATTTAGGTTAAACAGTTTTCTAGGTCCCTGGGTTCTGGGATTTCTTCTCAGGAGCTTGGCCCACAGAGCTACGTACTCAGCACGTCCACAGGTGGCAGATAGAGAAGCGACTTTGTGGGGGCTAGGTGTAAAAGGAAATCTTTTAAGGGGTCTTATGCTTACAAAATTGTGTGTCTACATTAAGTGTCCTAGTACATGTTGTTTTGAGAGTCCAATTAAGGGTAATGTATTAAACAGAGGAACCTGACGGCAACCAAATTGAACCTGGGTTGACAGTGGTACTTGGACAGTGGCCGAGTCCAGTCCTGTTACAATTACATGTGTGATTGATAGGAGAAACAGAATCTATAATTTGATCATCTGATAGACGGTCCATGTTCCTTCCTGGAAACAACAATCATATATGCAGAAAGAAGGGTCTTTCAAGAGTTTGATCTTTGTTTTTCCGGAGTTTGATCTTTGTCTTTAAGGAGTTTGATCTTTAGTTAAAAAAAAAAAAATCAAGATATAAAAATTGAAAACCACAAAGAAACCTCGAGAGGGTGTGGGCTGTGTGTTGCTGTGTTTAATATAATGAGGTTCCTTTTTTCTGAACGTAATTCTCTGCTTTCTTAATTAATTTCTTAATTTGATTAAAATTTTGTGAAGATTTTAAGACTACAAGTAAGGTAGAATTTGACCGCACGAGGATTGCGAAACTTTCGATTGGAGGACACATTTTAAATGTCATGTTTTGATCACACAAGAGATTAACAAACATCGTGCACTAGATAATCATTTCAGCACAGCACTGCGCAGCTTGTCTATGTCTAGTGATAAAATAAAGAAAAAAACAAGGCAAGGGTAGAGCCAACACCGTGGTTTTCTTAATGGTGGAAAAAGTACTTCAGGGATAGAAATATCCTATAATTTTGTCCTGAAGAAGCCCACTGTAGGGGCGAAACCGGTCGACACTTCTAATAAACTACAAGAATACAACTTATTGCTCCTTCACCTGTTGTAATTGAATCTATTTTATAAAGAAAAAAAGATGTCCTTTGGATTAAATTCTATCATGAGAGACCCTTTCTGTGCACAAATCTTGCTAACTGCATGAATCAGATTTATCTAACTAGTGAAACGAAAATGTATAAAAAAAATTATTCATTTGGCAATTTTATTGAAAACTGTTCTCAACAGGATATTATCCTTCATAGTCACATTGAAACTCATCCATCAAATACCGGAAGTTCGACGAACATAAAGTGTGGAGACACCGCAACTGTAGACATTCACGAGTGTTCAGGTGACTCGGAATCAATTCAACACTGTTCGGCTGTACTTAAATTTGAAACGCTCAATTTTCTTTTCTCATTTTTCAGAAACCTGAGAACAAAATTGACGAATGTCGTGTGAGATACCTGGCGTTCATGGGAATATCTGTAACAAATCCAAAGTAAGTTTTTGTTTTCGAGTATCCCAAGGGAGATAACTGCCTCAAACCAGCTTCACAGATAATAGATTGTCTACTGCGATTCTCTGCATATTGATGGTACAGTGGTCTCATAAGGCTTGTCTGACTTCTCACATTATCCCAACGATGTAAAGAAATAGTTTTTGAAGATTCGGAAAGGTCATCTACTTACTAGATATGCCATCTAAACAGTTATGCATGAACTATTGTATTCAGTTGGAATTCATGGTCAATGGGAACGGCATCTGGAAAGACAAATTCCATGAAGCTGGCATTGTTTAATTTGTCATTTCCAGTCAGCATTCATATTGACCATGATTGCCAACCAAAAGCTGTTCAATGCATACATCAACCAGGTGTGAAGTATTTTAATCCAGTATTTTTTTTATTAAGATTTTTATTGAGCATCCACATTACCTCCGCATTAAAGCCATTTTGGTCTCTGTGGAGTATAACATATAGATAGATCCATTTAGTGCTCAAACTCCAATTCTGCTGAAGGCTATGTTGTTAGATTATTTTTTTTTACTAAATTTCCACTTTTGCTAAAAAGGATTTCAACACTTTGTCGTTTCACTGCTTCAGCTCTCTGAGATGTTTTTATTATTATCTTTATAATCAATGATATATTCGAACCAACTTTGACCTTTGTATGTTATTACTATGTATAGTTAATAACATTTTGCACTTAATTTTTATGTTGTGGTAAATTCTCAGTCATTACGAAGGGCGAAAGTTAGTCTGCAGCAAACATTTCCTGGTATACAGAACTGCATAACAGTGTCAAAGATGTGCATTGATTAGGTTGCCTTATAAGCATCAGCTGTAGGGAATTTCCCTTAAGCTCAGCGGTAAAGTATCAGGCTGGCCGGGAGCCAAAGATCGCGGGTTCGCGCCCCAGCGACGGCACTATCTTAACCACTATTCCTTGTCCTACTACAAATTGGTGCTGTTAACCCTCCCCGTTAGAGGTAGGAGAACCCTTAGCAGGGAGTCAAGGAACCTCGGTTGGTGATTGAAAAAAGGGGGGAATAGTGTAAAAGATGTGCATTGATTAGGTTGCCTTACAAGCGTCAGCTGTAGGGAATTTCCCTTAAGCTCAGCGGTAGAGCATCGGGCTGGAAAGCCAAGGATCGTGGGGTCCAGCCCCAGTGACGGCACTATATCTATTACTATTCCTCGTCCTACATAACAGCTTTAGCATTAGATGATATGGCTACTGTTTCAGAGTGTGTGCGTTCATCAATCATGGTGCGGAGGATCAGTTCTACGCCCAGGTGTTCCACTGTGAGCCGACAGCTGGACCACTGTGTAAAACCATAGAGGCAGCTTGTAAGGTAAAGCCAGAAATAACCTAGGTCTGTTTCTTTGTTATATTTAAGCCAGTTCCATCAATACTGATAATTTAACTGACTTGTGGAAGCTCATATTGTGCTAAAGTTAAAATTTCCCTATAATTTGTTCATATTTATACCATGCACATGTACATATAACATTATTCACGACAAATTACCCAAATAGTATGTGTGGGCTTATCTGATTAACAAACAAACAGCTGTTAAACATTTCTGAATGTAACTGTCAAAACTTAGTTATAAATTGTATTTCACAAAAATCATGTTTTGTTGATGCCTTTAGCTGCGGTACCAGAAGTGTTTGGATGCCCACCCAACAACCCCTACCCCCAAACAACCCACAGGCAAGGTAAGAGTAACCCTAAATCCCACCCCAACAACCCCTCCCCCCAAACAACCCACAGGCAAGGTAAGAGTAACCCTAAATCCCACCCCAACAACCCCTCCCCCCAAACAACCCACAGGCAAGGTAAGAGTGCCCTAAATATCACACTAACAACCCAAACCCCCAAACAACCCACAGGCAAGGTAAGAGTAACCCTAAATCTCACACCAACATCCCCTACCCCCAAACAACCCACAGGCAAGGTAAGAGTGCCCTAAATATCACACTAACAACCTCTACCCCAAAACAACCCACAGGCAAGGTAAGAGTAACCCTAAATCTCACACCAACAACCCCCACCCCCAAACAACCCACAGGCAAGGTAAGAGTGCCCTAAATATCCCACTAACAACCCAAACCCCCAAACAACCCACAGGCAAGGTAAGAGTACCCTAAATATCACACTAACAACCTCTACCCCAAAACAACCCACAGGCAAGGTAAGAGTAACCCTAAATCTCACACCAACATCCCCTCCCCCCAAACAACCCACAGGCAAGGTAAGAGTGCCCTAAATATCACACTAACAACCCAAACCCCCAAACAACCCACAGGCAAGGTAAGAGTAACCCTAAATCTCACACCAACAATCCCTACACCCAAACAACCCACAGGCAAGGTAAGAGTAACCCTAAATCTCCCACCAACAACCCCTACCCCCAAACAACCCTCAGGCAAGGTTAAAGTAACCCTTATTCTCACACCAACAACCCCTACACCCAAACAACCCACAGGCAAGGTAAGAGTGCCCTAAATATCACACTAACAACCTCTACCCCAAAACAACCCACAGGCAAGGTAAGAGTAACCCTAAATCTCACACCAACAATCCCTACACCCAAACAACCCACAGGCAAGGTAAGAGTGCCCTAAATATCACACTAACAACCCCTACCCCAAAACAACCCACAGGCAAGGTAAGAGTAACCCTAAATCTCACACCAACATCCCCTCCCCCCAAACAACCCACAGGCAAGGTAAAAGTAACCCTAAATCTCACAACAACAACCCCTACCCCCAAACAACCCACAGGCAAGGTACGAGTAACCCTAAATCTCACACCAACAACCCCTACCCCCAAACAACCCTCAGGCAAGGTAAAAGTAACCCTTATTCTCACACCAACAACCCCTACCCCCAAACAACCCACAGGCAAGGTAAGAGTAACCCTAAATCTCACACCAACAACCCCTACCCCAAAACAACCCACAGGCAAGGTAAGAACGACCCTAAATCTCACACCAACAACCCCTATCCCAAAACAACCCACAGGCAAGGTAGTAATGGTCCCTTAGTAATCTCAATTCAGGAACCCTTACCTCCAAAATGTCCTCCAGGTACATGTTGGTAAAATTTTATAACACTAACCGAAATTCAAGGACCGTTTTTAGCTGCCTGCTAGCTTCTGACACTTTTACATCACCTACTCCTCTACTTGTGATTGTCTTTTTAGTAAAATCTGCTCTGTTTTGTCAATGATTTTCTTATGTTTCTTAGCTGTAGATATGTCATGTGATTCTGATCCACTTTTATATGTACATGGTAGATTTTACAGTACCTGTGTACTATTGATTTTGTAGATATATTGATGAAATATGGGTACATAATTTTACAACAATATTACATTCATTTGGATTTTCTGAATTTCACATTCAGTTGTGTTTTATTTCTGCTTGTTCCATGTATATTGTATTATAATTTTGACTATTTGAAGTAAATTTTATTATAATTTTGACTATTTTATGTATAGTGTATTATAATTTTGACTATTTTATGTAAATTTTATTATAGTTTTCACTATTTTATGTGAACTAATTTTATTTATTGTAACTGTCTATTATTGTTTTGTGTATATTGATATTGTTTTGTTCTCCTTGTTTTGTACCCCGTGACCCTAAAAGACTATAAGTGAAGCCCTCAAATCTGGTGCCCAGTCCGTTCAAGCAAGTGTCAAAACAGGGGCCCAGTCGATGCAAGCTGGGGTCAAAACAGGGGCCCTCAGTGTTCAAGCAGGGGTCAAGACAGGGGCACTTAGTGTCCATGCAGGGGTCAAGGCTGGACTATCCAGTGTCCATAGTGTATTTACACGATTTAAAAGTAAAGCGTTGAGTCCCAAGGAGGAAACTCCCACAGCAAGCTGATGATGAGAGTCGGCCTTACACAATGTAAGATATAATTGTATTGGTTGTGGTTACAATAACATATAGAAATTAATCAAATATTAAAATTCACTCACCAGTTCTAAGTTACTTACACAAATAGTAAATGCTTACTCCTGCTGATGGCTACATAACTCACTTATAAATTGGTTGTTCTACTATCCAGCCACCACTAAGCTGGTTGTTCTACTATACAGCCACCACTAACCTGGTTGTTCTACTATCCAGCCACCACTAACCAGGTTGTTCTACTATACATCCACCACTAACCTGGTTGTTCTACTATTCTACTATCCAGCCACCACTAAGCTGGTTGTTCTACTATACAGACACCACTAACCTGGTTGTTCTACATAACTCACTTATAAATTGGTTGTTCTACTACCCAGCCACCACTAAGCTGGTTGTTCTACTATACAGACACCACTAACCTGGTTGTTCTACATAACTCACTTATAAATTGGTTGTTCTACTATCCAGCCACCACTAAGCTGGTTGTTTTACTATACAGCCACCACTAACCTGGTTGTTCTACTATGCAGCCACCACTAACCTGGTTGTTCTACTATCCAGCCACCACTAACCAGGTTGTTGTACTATCCAGCCACCACTAACCTGGTTGTTCTACTAACCATCCACCACTTACCTGGTTGTGCTACTATACAGCCACCACTAACCTTGTTGTTCTACTATACTGCCACCACTAACCAGGTTGTTCTACTATACTGCCACCACTAACCAGGTTGTTCTACTATCCAGCCACTACTAACCTGTTTGTTCTACTATCCATCCACCGCTTACCTGGCTGTTCTACTATACAGCCACCACTATCCTGGTTGTTCTTCTATCCAGCAACCACTAACCTTGTTGTTCTACTATACTGCCACCACTAACCAGGTTGTTCTACTATACATCCACCACTAACCTGGCTGTTCTTCTATCCAGCCACCACTAAGCTAGTTGTTCTACTATACAGCCACCACTATCCTGGTTGTTCTACTATACAGACACCCCTAACCGGGTTGTTCTACTATCCATCCACCGCTTACCTGGCTGTTCTACTATACAGACACCCCTAACCTGTTTGTTCTACTATCCATCCACCACTACCCTGGTTGTTCTACTATACAGCCCCCCCTAACCTGGTTGTTCTACTACCCATCCACCACTTACCTGGTTTTTCTACTATACAGACACCCCTAAGATGGTTGTTTTACTATACAGCCACCACTAACCCGGTTGTTTTACTATCCAGCCACCACTAACATGGTTGTTTTACTATACAGCCACCACTAACCCGGTTGTTTTACTATCCAGCCACCCCTAACCTGGTTGTTTTACTATACAGACACCACTAACCTGGTTGTCCTACTATACTGCCACCGCTAACCTGGCTGTTCTACTATCCAGCAACCACTAACCTTGTTGTTCTACTATACATCCACCACTAATCTGGTTGTTCTACTATACAGCCCCCCCTAACCTGGTTGTTCTACGATCCATCCACCACTTACCTGGTTGTTCTTCTATACAGCCACCACTAACCTGTTTGTTCTACTATCCATCCACCACTAACCTGGCTGCTCTACTATCCAGCCACCACTAACCAGGTTGTTCTTCTATCCAGCCACCCCTAACCTGGTTGTTCTCCTATACAGCCACTACTACCCTGGTTGTTCTACTATACCCCCACCACTAACCTGGTTGTTCTGCTATCCAGCCACCACTAACCTTGTTGTCTTGCTATTCAGTCATTTTACACTGAACTTCACTTATCAATCTTCTTTTTCAACTATCCAGCCACCACTAACCGGGTTGTTCTACTATCCATCCACCACTACCCTGGTTGTTCTACTATACAGAAACCACTAACCTGGTTGTTCTAGTATCCAGCCACCACTAACCTGGGTGTTCTACTATACAGACACCACTACCCTTGTTGTTCTACTATCCAGCCACTACTAAGCTGGTTGTTCTACTATACAGCCAATACTAACCTGGTTGTTCTAATATCCAGCCACCACTAACCTGGATGTTCTACTATACAGCCACTACTATCCTGGTTGTTCTACTATACAGCCCCCACTAACCTGGTTGTTCTCCTATCCATCCACCACTTACCTGGTTGTTCTTCTATACAGCCACCACTAACCTGATTGTTCTACTATCCATCCACCGCTTACCTGGCTGTTCTACTATACAGACACCCCTAACCGGGTTGTTCTACTATCCAGCCACTACTAACCTGGTTGTTCTACTAGCCAGCCACCACTAACCTGGTTTTTCTACTATACAGACACCCCTAACCTGTTTGTTCTACTATCCATCCACCGCTTACCTGGCTGTTCTACTATACAGACACCCCTAACCTGGTGGTTCGACGATCCATCCACCACTTACCTGGTTGTGCTACTATACAGACACCACTAAACTGGTTGTTCTACTATGCAACCGGCACTAACCTGGTTGTTCTACTAACCATCCACCACTTACCTGGTTGTTCTTCTATACAGCCACCACTAACCTTGTTGTCTTGCTATTCAGTCATTTTACACTGAACTTCACTTATCAATCTTCTTTTTCAACTATCCAGCCACCACTAACCGGGTTGTTCTACTATCCAGCCAATACTAACCTGGTTGTCCTACTATACTGCCACCGCTAACCTGGTTTTTCTACTATACAGACACCCCTAACCTGTTTGTTCTACTAGCCATCCACCACGTACCTGGTTGTTCTACTATACAGCCCCTACTAACCTGGTTGTTCTACTATACTGCCACCACTAACCTGGTTGGTCTACTAGACAGCCACTACTAACCTGGTTGTTCTACCATCCAGCCACCACTAACCTGGGTGTTCTACTATCCAGCCACCACTAACATGGTTGTTTTACTATACAGCCACCACTAACCCGGTTGTTCTACTATACAGCCACCCCTAAGATGGTTGTTCTACTATACAGCCCCTACTAACCTGGTTGTTCTACTACCCAGCCACCACTAACCTGGTTTTTCTACTATACAGACACCCCTAACCGGGTTGTTCTACTATACAGCCACCCCTAAGATGGTTGTTCTACTATCCAGCCAATACTAACCTGGTTGTTCTGCTATCCAGCCACCACTAACCAGGTTGTTCTACTATACTGCCACCACTAACCAGGTTGTTGTGCTATCCAGCCACCACTAACCAGGTTGTTGTACTATCAAGCCACCACTAACCTGGTTGTTTTACTATACAGACACCACTAACCTGGTTGTCCTACTATACTGCCACCGCTAACCTGGTTTTTCTACTATCCAGCCACCACTAACCGGGTTGTTCTACTATCCAGCCCCCACTAACCTGGTTTTTCTTCTATCCAGTCACCTTTAACCTGGTTGTTCTTCTATCCAGCAACCACTAACCTTGTTGTTCTACTATACAGCCACCGCTAACCTGGTTGTTCTACTACCCATCCACCACTTACCTGGTTGTTCTACTATACAGCCACCACTAACCTTGTTGTCTTGCTATTCAGCCATTTTACACTGAACTTCACTTATCAATCTTCTTTTTCATTGTTTAAAATATAATATACTTCTCAGCATTAAAATGTTTTAAAATTTGCAAAACTCCATTGGTAGTGAATTGAGAATGATAAATGACAGTTTAGTCCTTGCATATAATATTCAAAATGAATAGTTACCTCACAGTGGTAAATGTCATACATGTACACACAAAAAGATTGACTTTCCATTTCCTTATATTTCATCAGTTCACAAATTATTTAAGATTTTTATAACCAATATGATTAGTACATATTGCAATAAATAAGAAGTGATATGCCTCAAAGTCGACATGGTACCCAATGTTTAGAATTTCAACTTTTATTTTAGCCTGTTCTTATCCACTTTGGTGTTGTGTATTGGTGTTACATATTGTAGTTGTTGCTTTTGTTTCTTTTTTTCATTTGAAATCATTTAAAATCTATTTGTTTATTTGAAACATTTTAACACTACGGAGATGCACAAATTCCCTTTTTTAAGTAATAGCCACAGACAGATTTTGAAAAATCCACACAGTATATTTTCTTAACAAAAAAAGGAAATTTGTGTAGGTCCAGACATAGAAACGAAATTACCCCAGGCGCTGGGCTAGTAGAATTGTAATCCACTCCAGTAACTCTGTAGTTAACTCATTCACCCCATTATTTCATAATGAACTCATCCAACCTTTGAATTCGAAGGGTTCAAATGTGTCTTCAGGGGTGAATGAGTTAAAAATACGGAAATTTGATTTAAAAATCAGTACCAGTCTACCAAGGTTCCATGGTAAAATAACCTTGAAAACGCACAACTTGTTTGGTCGTTAGGCTTAGATGACAGTTTTGATGCAGTTGGTTGAACTAATCCTTCGGCTGGTTAAGCTAGAGTTAACCTTACTAATCCCTATGATTGTATACATGTATATCTAGCATGTGAAAAGGCTAAACTTTGTAAACTGATATATTTATTTGGAAAACATTGAAATTAAATGAAATAAACAAAAACAGTTGAATTAATTCAAGATAATATTCTTATGAAAATGGATTCTTCAAAATGGTATGCCTAGTAAAAAATTACGAAACAATATATATAATTTAGCTAGTCACCAATGGCCCAACAAAGTAAGCTTGACTACCTATTTGTACAAAAACATGTTACAGTTTGTACTCAAATAGAAAATGGTCCAATACATGTGTTTTTTAAGTGGCTGTGCTAAAAGATATGAACCTAATTAGGAAATTCTTTTGTTTAACTCATTCACCCCTGCAGACACAACTGAACCCTTCCAATTCAAAAGTTGGAATAGTTCATTATGAAATTCCAGGGGTGAATGAGTTAAAAATCATTTTTGAAATAGTTTAATTGTAATTAACATTGATGCTCCACCTGTTTCCAGTGTGTAGACAATTAAACTACAATGTATCAGTAACTCAATAACTAAAAGACAAATCTCCTCTTCTTCCCACAGACCTTGGGTGCTTGCTTCAGACATAGTGTCCAGAATATGATTGAAACTCTCAAGTCTCCCACCAAGTAACCATGACGACAGTTGCTAGGGTGGTTTTTCTGCTTGCGACACCCTGCCAAACGGAGCCTAGCTGTCATACAGGAAGTTCGTGATGTCGTGTAATTTTGGGCGAGCTACTGCAGACTTTACATTTGTTGTTACGATGAGGTTCCTGTCATGTACTGCACATGTTACCTGTGGTCAGATGACACTCTTTGTGAAGTAGCTGTAGATAGGTGTACATGTGTAGACACTCAACATATAGGTCATAGGTCAGAGTAGAAGTCATAGGTCAGGCATGCCAATCAAAATGTCACTATCGTACAATATACATTGTGATTATTACAATTTTACATAAAAATATTGCTTTTGACTTGATGTGATAATGTGAACGTTCCAAGCATTCATGTGACATTGATTTATGATGTGAATGTTCTTAAAGCATCCACATGACACTGATTTATAAAATAGATGGACCAAACATTGATAATCACATTGATTTTTTGATTATTTATTTTCAACCATATGCTTGATGCATTGAATATTATACATGTACTATAATTATGTATATGTCTTAAGCATTCGATGTGTAAAATGTTGAATTGTCAATTTTGAATACTACATTTTGTAGATTGTATCACCAAGCAGTTTATTAATATAACTGTCTTGTATTAAGAGTGTTAATGGTCAATCTTTGTTTTCATCGTAAACTTTTACATAATTACGAATATGTTAGAATAGGACGTTGCGATAATTGATTTATGAATTGCAATATATTTACTACATCAATGCTTTTGCTATGTTTACGATTTGGTAACATAGCGATGCTTACGCTACTCATGTAGTGGTTGCGTTCATCACTAACTGTGACACTAAATAATAGTTGCCATGGTTACATTTGTCTGTGTGCAATATCAATCACTCACACCCTCGTTTCTAGCATTAGACATTGACCATATCGCTGTAAAGTGTTCATCTGAATGTGTCTCTATAATATTATTGTAGTGAAAAGATCTGCTTGTATCCTAAAGTTTCTCACACATAGATCATTTTGATAAAATCATTAAGAGTCTCAATTCCATTTTTATTTATTCGAAGTAAGATTTTTATACTTAATAATATCCTTTATATCCGAGTAGTAACTTAAATCATAAAAAACTGATAGAAATGTAGATTTTAAATCTTATACACCAAAAATGCATTTTATGTTTGATTTTAGTTTTCCTGGATAAGGTTTTAAAACCATCATCATGGATGGAGTACTTGTAATTCTTTTTGTAAGATCTTGTTTGAGATATATATGTACCCGATAGATCTGGGATATGAGATCTTGTTTTTATTATTATCACATTTTATCCTTGTAATCAGTAGAAGTTACTTATGTCAGCCATTAGAAGACATCAATGTCTTTTTGAGAGGAAAAAAAATGAGATTTTATTTTACTATTATTCAGATATTCAGTCATGTCTTTGTATTTCTTGTAAGATTTTTTATCGCATCTTTATTATCTTTTATAACCCTGATTCTTCATATGTGTACAAATTTATTCTTAGACTCATGGCCAATCTAACCACTAGCTAATTTGTAAGATCTTTATAAGTTATACATCACCACCTATTTATATATATCTTACTATACAGAAACTTTTCCCCCTATTAACTTGTCCTGTCCATGTGTTTCTACATTAATAAATGGAGCAGTTTGATTTTCTCATTTTGAGATCACATATTTATGCAAGCTTTTATGCTGTGTTTACAATTTTTTCTTCCGAATATTTTTGTTGTTAGTATTTTTTAACTTCGAAAATATTGAACATTTTTTTCCAAACCAGCTGCTTTAACCCTGCAAATACATGAAATTATAATGTTGACATTACTTTATAAAAAAGTGATTAATTATAAACTGTATCATTAACTGTTATGAAAAGGAGATAAATATGATAATTTATTATACAAATATAGAACATAATGCTTATCTGGTGTGTAATGAAAGTTGTATCATATTAATATTCAGATTGTGATATGAAGAGTTATTTCCCTTGAATCTTCAAATGCATACATATTATCTCTAAGAACAGTTATTCACACATACTGCATTTAACCTAGCTTGTAAGGAAATGATATGCTAACAAGAAATACATTACTCCCCATATGTGTTGTTCTTGATTTGTTTTCAGTGATTTATTTTATACTATTTAAAATAATATATGACCTGTATATTTAAAGTTATTTTACTTACCGTAACATTGTTCTAAATTTGCATTTGTACTTAATTGAATTAGCAAACACAATTAGGGCAATTTATTAAACATATCCCAAGCAGATGTTATCAGTACATGTAATTAGATTTAAAAATAATAGATCACATCTGCACATTAATGAATGAAAAAAATATCTCTTTGAGGTTATATTGGAACATGTATTTAAAAATATCCCAACATCTGAATTTATAAAAACAGATCTAGCAACAGTGCCTGAAAAAGCTTAACATTTAACCCTTTCACCACTGTAGACCATAATGGACTCATCAAGATCAATGCATGGTAGAGTCTACTAAAGTTACCAAGGGGTGAACGGGTTAAAGACGTGATCAACATTTTCTATCTTTCTCTGCTTTTCTACCTTCCAGGATTTTTATAGTGCCATAGACTTGCTTTCATTTTTTTAAACTATTACTTTAAATATGATGTAGCCTTTGAAACTGAATTTTATCTTGTTTTGTGTTCCTTTTGGTTTAAATAATTAGAATTTTTATAAATGTGCCTGGTAATCTTGTTAACTTCATCGTTGTGTAAACCAAAGGATTTTGGGCATTTAGTAAAACAGTTGTGATATTTAAATATTACCTTTTACAAAATATCAGTTCTCTATTGTTTATGATTATAAAATGCTTTTGCTTTTTAAAATCAACCCTTAACCCAATTTATTTGTGCTTCCGCTATCTAGCCTGCGATAGAAATATCACGATAAATATTTGACCGTAGATTTCTGTTGAAGGAGGAACTGACTATATTCCATTGAATCAGTGCAATGTTGTTGTAAAATTTGTTAATTATCGTTGGCTTGTTACAGGTTTTTGACAAACAATTTTTTAATTCAAATCAAATCAGGATATTTACCTGGTTATGTTTTATTAAAGAAAGATTTATTTATTTATTTATTTTTTTTTTTTATTAAATGTCATTTTTGGCCTATTAAAGATGATATTTAGGTAAATATAAATTGTAGATTTTGTGTGATGGACAGAATGCTGTGCACTTTTGTGTGAAATCTAGTAAATTTAACAATTTGTCAATAACTTCTGACCTTTGTGGCTAGAAACACGACACAAAGTAAACATAAATGACTTTTTATCATTTGTTTTTGATTGAGATTGTTTGGATTGTTTTAGCTTTAATTTAAGGAGAAGTGATAACAGTACCGTATTATTGTTGTATTTATTATGTAATTTATACTTGTATTGTGTTAACACTGCGTAACAGTTTACACACATCATAAGGCTGTGTATATCTAGGTTAGTGACTTTACATAGAGGTGTATCACGTTAAAAAGATAATCATAGACTACTTGTAGTATTTAGAGACTACAACTATCATATATATCTATATGTATTTCCTGCTGTGTTTCTGGACTACTCACAGGTAGCAATCACAGGCAACTAGTGATAGCATACATGTACTACTGGTACTGTTCACAGACTACTTGTGATGTCCATGGGCTACTTGTAGTGTTCATGGGCTACTTTAACTATTCATGGGCTACTTGTAGTGTTCATGGGCTAGTTTGAGTGTTCATGGGCTACTTGTGGTGTTCATGGGCTACTTGTGGTGTTCATGGGCAACTTGTGGTGTTCTTGGGCTACTTGCAGTTTTCATTGGCTGGTTTTAGTGATCATGGCCTACTTATAGTGTTCATGGGCTACTTATGGTGTTCATGAGCTACTTGTAGTGTTCATGTACTACTTTAACTGTTCATGGACTACTTAAGTGTTCACGGACTACTTGTGGTGTTCATGTACTACTTTGAGTGTTCATGAGTTTATGGCACTGTTCATGGACTACTTAAGTGTTGATGGACTACTTGTGGTGTTCATGGATTACTTTTAGTGTTCATTGATAACTTATGGTGTTCATAGACGTCTGGTAGCATTCATTGACTATTGGTCGAGTTCATAGACTCTTGCTACTACTTGAAGTGTAGTTTTGTATTAGCTTTACATTCCAGTCCTTGATGGATCAGTTTATACCATTATTTTACCTGTAATTATTTCAGGTATGACACAAGAGATGCTGGTGTGATGTAAATGGTTTTCTATTTAGATTGATGTCGTGTGACACAAACTAAAATGTGTCTCCTTTCAAAATTTTCTTTTTTATATCAGAAAGACATGCTTCCTTCAAATCCATGTTACATAAAGTAAAAAAACACTACCTTCGTTCTTTGAAGTGCAAAAGGTTCAAAGATTCCATTATTTGTGGTTAAAGATATAGTTTTCTATCACCCTTCACACAATTAAGTCATGTATGTCCATTTCAAATGGATATTATTCGATTAACTTTGTTCCCTGTGTTTGTTTTGTGAATCTTTTGTTGGTCGTTGGCCTGTGTGAATGCCTTGTCTAACACACAAAACCAAGGCGATATGTACAGTTTTTGATATGCTTTGTTGGCCAGTATTGATAATTGTGTTATTTTTTTGTGTGTTTTGATGAGAACTTATTACGTGTATTTGTGGATATACACTGTGTTATGTTACATTATATATAAGGTTGTACTCCATTGTATTCCCAAGTTATATATTAAATCGCGACAAGCGTGACTTCATTGTCTTCTGTCCAATTATATCACTATAAACCTTGATGCATAATGTTGTATTTTAATTAGCTTGCAAGCAGGTAGCCATGTTTAACCTTTAGTAAATATAATTTATGATTTGTAATTCGATGGATTTTTTATTTGTCTGGCTGGAAGGTTTTATCAACACATCAGGATTTGTCTCCCCTTGCCTGCTCTCGTCTGATCACAAGAATCATTATCAAATGAAATAAATATTTCAAGTTTTAACATAAATATTAATTGTTACATCGTTGATTTGCTGTAAGAAAAAATTAAGATTTAATTTTGAGAATCAGTTAAATGCATTTAAAAGTTGTATCTTGATAAAACTTTTTCTCTTCCTTTTTTTCTCAATTAATAATGGAAATAACTTTTTTTCTATCAATACCTATAGTTCTTTGATTGTCATGTTTTTCTTGTTACCATGCAAATTGTTAATACTTTCCTGTCTGGTCCGTTTCTATGTATCATTATCATACCACGGCCGTATCTTTAGATGTTCTTCCTCGTCACTAGTGGCAACGCTTTATCACACCACCATTTTGTGTTGTCGTGGCAATGTCTGGTTATACAAAAGCTTCCTGTTTTGTGACTTGTATTATCGCATCAACACCAAATTTGTTGAAGGAATCATGACGTGGAATAAAATCAGTTACCCATATCAGTCAACAGTCTTGTTTTTATTTCAACTGAATCTTCGTTTAGGACTTACTCGGTCATCACTTATAACTCACCATTGTCAACATCTATATTTTAGTCAGAGACTATTATGGTAAACAGCTTGTGAAGCAGAAGTGGCACATCAAATCTCTGTCTCTACAAAGGGGTCTTTTTAATGACCTAGGACACAGGACCTACAATTTGGAGTTTTAATCCAGAGATCCTTCTATTGACTTTGAAAAGTTGGATATGTTTGGTGAAGTTATAACACCTGTGGGAAGTCTACAGTTGAGTGAAATTGAAGGCTGTCCGTCTGTTTTGAGATCAGTAACTTACAATGTGACCAATCTGTATTCAATATATTTACATTTTGTGAGTGTATTCGGGAAAGTTCATATACATTGGAATTGCTTTTAACGTATTCACCCCTGAAATTTCATAATGGTCTATTCTAACCTTTGAATTGGAAGAGTTCAAATGTGTCTTCAGGTTTGAATGATTTAATGTAAAAAGTAACATTTTACCCAGGCAGTTTCAGGACTCGCACAACTAAATCAGCCAATCAGCAAGTGTTTCTTACGTTTGTAGTCCCTATCTAAAATGAGTTCCGGCTAATTACTGGGCCACTGAGAAAGTTTAATAAGGAACTGATGATAGATTTTTAGATAGATGAAATGTTCAGGTATTTAACTTTTGAAAAATGTATACTTTTGACATATTTCCATGTCTGTGTGCGGATTTGCACAGGGGCAAAATGTCTGGGGGCGTTTCTGTTTTGGGTCACCGGTTTTGCTTGTAAAATTCCGGTTGTCAACTTTCTGGACGCTGTGACACTCTAATATGCCACTAAACCTATCAAAGAAGTCGTTTTGTAACCTTTGCAAGGTATGTATTTATGAATCTAGACACTTGTCACCGGTGTTGAACTTCAAATATTAAAGTTATTAGCTAAAATGTTCGGTAATAACATATAGTAAATGATTTAGTTGTCTGAGTCCCTTCACTATGGACAGTTAGCTTTAGTTGCTGGTGGAATGGGAATTACTTCCCCTCATTCACTGCAGTGGTGAACAAGGCATTGCAAACATGACTGGCCAAACTGCACAAGCATTTGTGGTTAAGAACTTAAGTTTTTATCTGGCATTGTCCAAAGACAGAAAGCTTTTCAAACATTTCCACTGATTTTTACAATATTTCTTCACCTAAAATCACCAAAAATGGGTTTGGACTGGCTACCATTTTGAAAATATCAATTTTCCCCCTGAGCTTTTTAGACAAAAACGAATCAGTCGGCCAGATGAAGCATACCCCATATTTGTAAACAATGTTTGATCAAAAGAATCGCATCTTTCTAACGTATGCAGTAAATATACCATAAAAGGTTTTAATTTCATCACGTCGCCTTTTCCGCATTTTTGCATCAAAGATTTCCAAACTCTTGACATCACGTCATTGTTGAGCCATTGTGACCTCACGTCACGTGAAATGGGGTGTAAGATAGAAATTTCCTACACCCCTTTCTTACCCTTGACAGCTCTATTTTACACACACATGGAAATGAGAGAAAACAAAGTACATGCATTAAGATTATTTCATTCCAACCCATTACGGTATCGGGAGGATATAGAATAAAGTCAACTACAGGATAACATATCAATATGCTTTATCGCATTATTGTTTAACACTGTATTCATACTTCTCTTTTGTCTGAGGAAAACATGATATTAAGCAAAACATGACATGGACAGATGACTTAATGATAACAAAATTAACTAATTCACCCCTGAAGACACATTTGAACTCTTCCAGTTCAAAGGTTGGAATAATTCATTACGAAATTTCAGGGGTGGATGAGTTAAAGATATGAAATAAATGATAACATTATCACAATAAAGTGTTTTTTTTTATAACTGTACATGTCTTTAACACAAAATGTTTGAAAAGTTGTGCAGCATTGTATAAAACCTCAAACTGATGGTAACATATACCTAAATAGTAAACACGAGGAAACATTGTAGATAGGTACATGTAAAATAAAAATAAAACATTAAATGTTACAAGAACATGCTTGCCAACTCTCCCTATTGTGAAGAAGGCTCCTGATTTTGGACCCTTGAATTGAGCATTTTCAACCAGAGATTTGCTAAACTATTCCTCTTCTCTAAGATCTGATGATTTCATATGAAAGAACAGCTCAAAAGATGCCTTTTAAAAGTGCCAATTTTTCCCTAGGGTGTACATGCACACATTATTTTTATGCTTTTAATTCTGTGCAAGCTGAATCTCCCCCATGGAAATATCAAAAGGTTGGCAAGTATGCAGTACGAGACCTGCAATGCTCATTTCTGCAGCAGGATGTGTTTCTAGTTATGTTAAACATTAACCCTAACAGGCAAGCTACCGCCAATAGCCCAGTCAGAATCATAACCCTACTAGTACAAGAAATAAATGTAGACTCACTAGTTTCTATTTGTCATCATAGATTTGATCTAATATCCAGGGAATATCTGTACCGAAATGAATCATAACAGCGGTGGCCACGTGGTTAAGGCGGCCGACATTCTGCTACCACTAGTCCTCCACCACTGGGTCGTGGGTTCGATACCTACGTGGGGCAGTCGCCAGGTACTGACCGTACGTCCGTGGTTTTTCTCCGGGAACTCCGGCTTTCCTCCACCACCAAAACCTGGCAAACCTTTTAATAGGACGTAAAACACATACAAACAAGAATCATAACTTTCTCCTTTGTATGGTCCCTGGGGATTCTGAGTTGAAAGGTTACAGAAAAAACAACATGTTCTTCTAGACAATGCTAAGTAGAAGACATCAAGACTAGCAATTTAAATTTTGAGGAAGATAATTTAAAGCATGATATTCATGCTTGTCCTGATTGCTCAAATAAGATTTGTAAATTGAAATACAGCTTTTGTGGTACCACGATATTACACATGAAATTGATTACAAAGCACACGATCACATTATTTGGTGAAGTAGAGCAACGATTGATATTTTCCCTCAGAATTATTTGAATGTATTATACATTACATAATCCACACTTAAAAAAAGGACAGCAACCTGTTAACGACTATTATCTAAAAAGTCAGGAGAACAAACAGAACTTGAGAGATCGTGAGACACTTAGTACATTCTTGGGCTCATTATATAGGTGTGTATACAAGGCAGGGGGTTACCTGTCAAAATATCATGATATCTACGTATACATTCAACAATAATTACTTTCTGATGGAATCACAAAATAGTCACCGATAACATGCCACATTATACTGAGTGATACATAGCCTAATTTATTGATGATGAGCCAAGTTGCCTGATCCATACAAACCTAATTTGTAATACTCTAATGACATTTTCAACCAAATAAGAATATTCCGAGCTGATTTACCTGGACACAGCAAGCCTAGCTAGCTATCACTGTTTGTGTATGTATTACAAAGGATTTTCTAGCTTTGCTTCTTTTAACTCATTCACCCCTGAAATTTCGTAATGAACTATTCCAACATTTGAATTGGAGGAGTTCAAATGTGTTCTCAGAGGTGAGTGAACTAAGGGCATATGGGTCAAATATGCTTAAAATTTCAAATAATTTGTACTCGAATATGATTATAGCGTAGTATCGCGAAACACGGCTTTATAAGGTGGAGGGCTATATATGAAGTTTGTTCAAATGAAGAACCTTGGCCCACTTTCAAGGTCAACAGGGTCAAATCTGTTAAATGACCTTAACCGAACCATAATACTTTTGAGGATTAACAGGCCAGTAACATATAACTGCTCTGGTTGATAGCCATCCATATTTGTTTATATTTATGACCTTGACCCACTTTGAAGGCCACTAAGGCAAATGGCCCCCTCAACCAGTAATCATGAAATAATCTTAAACTTAAGTTGTTGCTCAGTCAATCACACATGACGTCACTTTTGATGATATTTTTTTTGTGATTTGTTAAGTCAGAACTTATGATAATTTTAGACTTAAGATTGTTTCATGATCTCTGGGCCAGTGGTGTTTTGTTTACAGAAATATGGTTTGTAATTAAGATTAACTTAAGTTTTCTGAGAAAGGCTGCTAAAATTGGGGAACTCAGAATGAAAGTTGGATGAGCATTAGAAATCATTCCACATTTTGCCTCAATTTTCAAATCTAACATTTACTTATTTCTGACCCCTCTATCAATCTGATATACATTAGGATTGGCTGAAATAACCGGGATAGGTTTATCACTTGTAAATTGACACGAACTTGTAATGAGAGTAAAAATCCCAGCTGACATATTTTTTTCCTTCCCATGTAATATATTGTATTAAAAAGCAAACACTGTAATATCTATTGTAGTTTAATATTGGACCAAACCTGTGTCATTTCTCATGTGTAAGGTTAAAGCTGTCAGCTGTGCACCAGACACTGTTTGAACTTTACAAAGGAAATGTTATGTTGCGATATTCAATCTCACTGGGTCGACATATCAAACCCCCATAACAATACACCATATAACATACAAGTCACAATGGATTTACATTTGAGTAGCAATGCATTTGGTCATGCCTTATTACGGACCCCCACTTGAATTTCTGTGTGCAGTCAGTATATAGTTTTTAAAGGGAAGTTGACAAAAAACAAAAAAAAATCAATAAACATATGTTGAGATATTTTCTGTATTTTCCTTTTTTATACATTTTAAAGAATACTTTTTCTTCTCACTTATATATACATAGTTACCAGGCCCCACTTGTATAAAACATCTCATTGCTTGAGATTTTCCTCAACTTTGAGATGTTTCATACAAGTGGCCACAGGTAGGTTGAAGAATACTCAAAAGAAACTCTATTATTACATCACTGACACCGTCAGATTTATCCTACCTTTTAGTGTTTCAAGATTTAACTATCTTTGTTAAGAATTTACCCTATGTCAGGAAGTCTGGTTTTGTTTGTGTTTCACGTCCTATTAACAGCTATGATCATTTAAGGACGTGCCAGGTTTTGGTGGTGGAGGAAAGCCGGAGTTCCCCGGAGAAAAAGCACCGACCAACGGCCAGTACCTGTCGATTGCCCCACGTATGCCTCGAACCCACAACCCAGTGGTGGATGGCTACAGGTGGAAGCAGAATGTCAGACACCTTAACCACTTGGCCAACAGCCCCCGAAAAAAGTTACATCTTAACATATGTTCTTTCACCTACAGATCTATTGTCATTCAGCTTACAATTTGGGTTTTTTTCATGAAGAATTTAACGCAACATTCATGTATCCAGGTATTTTTTTATTTCAATTTAAATCAATAATATACAGTCAAATATGATTGCTCAGTGACCAGAGATGAAAAGGCAAAAAAGGGTTGTTTTGATTGCATTTTAAAGGATCTGATCACTGCAGAAGAAATCTAAATGGACCTTTTTTGTGCACACAGTAACCTCCCCTTAATTTCCTTTGCGTAGCTATACGTAGAGGTTGGTATTGTGTCCAGCTTATGTCCGAGTGGAATCAGTCTGGTGGTTTACTTTCAGTGGAACANTTCAATTAAAATCATTAATATACAGTCAAATATGATTGCTCAGTGACCAGAGATGAAAAGGCAAAAAAGGGTTGTTTTGATTGCATTTTAAAGGATCTGATCACTGCAGAAGAAATCTAAATGGACCTTTTTTGTGCACACAGTAACCTCCCCTTAATTTCCTTTGCGTAGCTATACGTAGAGGTTGGTATTGTGTCCAGCTTATGTCCGAGTGGAATCAGTCTGGTGGTTTACTTTCAGTGGAACAGGGATCTTTAATACCTAACAAGGGAGATAACTTAACATCAAAACCACAAGTACATTATTTTAATACATACGGTAGAAATTAATTCATCTAATAATACCAATATAACAGTAATACAAAATTAAACTTATAGTGTCAGTACAGGTGCCTGAGGCCGGTAGAACTAAGTATACTCACACTTACCTATGGTTAGGCTTTATAATGCTAATAAAACAGGTTTTAATCAATTAAATATTATTGCACCTACTGTACATAATACATATTAAACTATCTATTTGTTATGAATTAAATATTGCTTTCAATGCAATGTTCAACATGAATGGAGAATTGTTGAGTTTCGATGAGGCGAATCCTGGAGGTGATCTGAGCAAGTACATATAATAAACCTGTGTTAAATGGTCCACACAAGAATTTCTACTTGTTGAGAGATTTTACATTACAATGCACAAACATGAAAGGAAATGCTAAACATTTTGTATGGTATTATTTGCCCTAATTTTATACAATTTAACAGCTGTCAAAGTTTGAAAATCTGTGGTTGAGCTTTGTGTTGTAACGGATATCACAATAAACATACAGCATGTTCCGACTTTAGTGTTCCAGTTTAGCCAGTGCGAACCAGCCTATCTGCTAAGTGTAATGTGGCGTCCTGTCAAAAGAAACTGGTTTGTCAGAAATGTCCCATTTGGTTATTAGGTTGGATCCAATATTGCAGCCAGTAAAAGAATTTCATTTCAAATCTTTGTTAAATAATATAAAGATTGAAGTATATATATAACATATCAGTTAAATTTTATTTCATCACAATATTTTATAATCAACTTTAAGTAATGTCAGTGTATAAAACTTGCAAATGCATTGTGTAAGGCAGATATTATAAGTGAATCAAATATATTATTTCTGAAAAAATTGTTCCTTTTTCTAATTTGATAAATGTAATTACATTCTCACATACTGATCATAAATGGAAACAAATCATTCCATTTAGCTAACCTGAGTTTCAATTTAAAACTACTGGAACACTCAAATTGAAAAAAAAATATTCACTATATATTATACTTATGTATATTGAGCAACCTCCCCTAAAGCATGATGTTGTACCAGACATCACAATAGACCTATATTGTACCTCCCCTACAACATGATGTTGTACCAGATATGACAATAGACCTTTATTGTCCCTCCCCTAAAACGTTGTGTCAAGTATCTGTACACACTAACACGTTTAAAGCACTTTTCAAACCTATTTAATAAGATTTATAGGGTCGTAAGCTGACATACATGTGTAATTCAATATTTGTTTACCTTTACCAGTGTTTTTAAACTGAACAAATAAAGTGTGTCCTTTAATGTTGACGAAGGTATACATTATTTCACCTTAATGTCAGCAAACCACACCTATACACCACTATAGGTTAGATTTTATACTTTTTTATTGCTTAAAACTTATTTAAATTATACAATAATGACAAAGGTCTTTATTTTGTATAATACAGGAAAGAAAGGGTAAATAACCCCAATTGATGCACTGAAGAGTCTCTAACAACGATGACTGATCATTTCTAGAATAACGATTAGTTTACCAAGGGTTTCTGAAATTCTGCTACACATGTAATCACTCATACACTAAGGGATTATGAAATAAAGACTGCGATGGTTTCTAAATAAATGGTTGGTGTAACGAGGGTTTCTCAATTAAAAGTTTGTGTATAAGAGTTTCTGTGCTATTTATTGTATACTGAAGGGTTCCTAAAACTGTGATGGTTTCTAAAAAAGTCTGCATGTTCATTAAATTATTAATCACCTCTAGTTATTGGAGTATTTCTCAATTTCTGTTGCAAATTTTTCAACTAAAACAACAATTATCCTTTCCATTTGAAGCAATATGACAGGATTTGATACAAATGTCGCTTACACTAGCTGTAAATTGCTATAATTGGTGGAACATTTTGGTTCTCTGAAAATGGCCATATTAAAATANACTATAGGTTAGATTTTATACTTATTTATTGCTGAAAACTGATTTAAATTATACAATAATGACAAAGGTCTTTATTTTGTATAATACAGGAAAGAAAGGGTAAATAACCCCAATTGATGCACTGAAGAGTCTCTCTAACAACGACGACTGATCGTTTCTGAAATAACGATTAGTTTACCAAGGGTTTCTGAAATTCTGCTACACATGTAGTCACTCATACACTAAGGGATTATGAAATAAAGACTGCGATGGTTTCTAAATAAATGGTTGGTGTAACGAGGGTTTCTCAATTAAAAGTGTGTGTATAAGAGTGTCTGTGCTGTTTATTGTATACTGAAGGGTTCCTAAAACTGTGATGGTTTCTAAAAAATCCCCATGTTCATAAAATAATTAATCACCTCTAGTTATTGGAGTATTTCTCAATTTCTGTTGCAAATTTTTCAACTAAAACAACAATTATCCTTTCCATTTGAAGCAATATGACAGGATTTGATGCAAATGTCGCTTACACTAGCTGTAAATAGCTATAATTGGTGGAAAATTTTGGTTCTCTGAAAATGGCCATACTGAAAAATACAGAAATTTTTCACACGAATAAAAATATTGACCTATTCTGCAATTTGAGTGAAACATTAAATTATCTGTTTATCATATTTGAAAACAACTAACAACAATTGAAATATTACTGCAACAAAATAGTTATAGGAATATAATAGCGTAATCTTTGGTGTCACATTCTAAAGACATCAAAATGGCCCGCCATTTCGAATGGGCAAATAACCACCATTTTCTGCTTTAATTTGGTAAGGTTCGCTTTGATAAATGGTATCATTTGTGTAGGTCGTGTATGATGCAAAGATCTACCGAAACTAACCAATTACTCTACCGACACTTTATTTGTACCTGAACAGAAAATCTGCAGCTAATTTGAATGAATCTGAAAGTGTCATTCAGATTGGTCGATCCTAAATAGTGATATCTTTTGATATTCGTCAGTGTCACGGTGTGAGAAGATATCAGTTTTATCACTTTGACAGAATCCATATCTCACTGCCAAGAATATATTATACATATAAAGCAACACAGATGTCTTTTGTGTCTTTTTCATCTGTAGAAAATTACATCTGACATATTACAACTTGTTTATATCATTACTCTGTACATTGTACACCTGACAGTATGAATCATGTTTTGTTACTTTTTCAGTATATATATTTTAATTGTTGCTCTAAGAACTTAAATTTCACACAGGCGGTTGCTACCAGTTTTGTTTCTGTAAGACTCTGACATTTAAACTTGCTTTTGGATTTTTGTTACTCTGTAGAACCACATCTAATGTTACTACTGGTATATTGTTTTACTGTGTAGAACAGGATCTCACGTTACTACAGGGATTTTGTTACTTTGTAGAACTACATTTGACGTTACTATATCATTATTTTGATACTCTGTTGACCCTCATCTGATGTTACTACTTGTATATTTTGTTACTACATTGANAGGATCTCACGTTACTACAGGTATTTTGTTACTTTGTAGATTTAAATTTGATGTTACTATATTATTATTTTGTTACTCTGTAGAACCGCATCTGATGTTACTACTAGTATATTTTGTTACTACATTTTACAGGATATCACCTTACTACAGGTATTTTGTTACTTTGTAGAACTATATTTGACGTTACTTCTGTCACATTTTTACTTTGTAAGACTACATCAGCTGAACTGTCTGTCTTGACACTTTTTCTATTACAGTGGGAACTATTTTAGAATGCTTTGTATTGCATAACATCCTTGAATCCATCAGATTTAGTGTGACCATACACAATCCAATGGTCCTCACACGTCTGTCCTCCAGTGTAGAATCCAACAGTTTATAACACTCCCATGCTAGGGGCACTAACTGACAACCCCTGCCTTAGTGGGACGTCCATCTCCCGTCTACGTTAGGGGGACTATTCTAACATCCTCTGCCCTGGGACGTCTTCTTTGCTGAGTTTCCTGTCTTTGCTGCATCAATGAGGTAAAAAGTGACTGATTTAGTAATTCATAAATAAATCATGGCCATATCTTACATGACCTTGACAATCTGACTGAACTCGGACCTCGGTGTAAATTCATTCCATATTTTGCAAATATTTGTGATTTTCTTTCTATTAATAATCGGTTTTATTTTTACCATGACTTTGTTGCTACTTTGACTTCATATAAACTAGCCTTACAAATGGTCACAAATACATTGTTAGATTGATGAGCAGCATGCATTATCAAAAACATTGCAGAATTGATTGAATTGTGTAATCAGATCTGTGTGGCTATCTAGGAAGTGCTGTATCATAAACCAGTCATGATCACCAATAGGGAAATCATTATCACAGATATGCCAGGTCACTTAATCACCGAAATTTTCGTTCAGGAAAAACAAATTAAAATCTCTGAAAAAAAATGTGAAATTTTTATGTCTTACATAATTTTTTTTTTAACTCTGGTGGTGGTGTAAAAACAAGCATGATATTGTGGAACATTTAAATACATTTTAATGACATTACATAAGAATTTAATGCGGTGACAAAGTGAATCTGTTGTTTACATCAATAAACAATACATCCAGTCGGGGACTGGTGACGTGTATATCTCACTACCGTGACCATGGTGTTTCACCATACCTCATGCAAGCATGCAATGTTATCCCTTGACAAATCGTTCTCACACACAATGGAACTCTTTGTACGATGATCGTTGAATCACGCATGCACTTTATGGGAACATAATGCATAATGGTTTGTATAGATGTCACCAATGCTTAAATATTGCAAAAAGCTTCTTAATAACTTTTAAGAACTTCAGGTGAAATGATGAAACATTTACAAAATTTGAAACAGTTTCTGTGCGTATGAAATCAACAGATTCTTTTTTTTCAATCTGAAATCATCCAAAAAAACAATCTTATGAAATTTGAATGGAAAATAGCATACATATGTAGAAACAAACACTTTACATTAAATACAACATTGCATCGATCAAAATTGATCTAGTATTAATGCGATTAAACATTTAAAACCATCAAGCATCAATTCGAATATATCTCAACAAATATATCTCAACAAGTTCAGACCTGTGTAAAAGACACAAACCTCAAACTGTTCTGAAATATCAAATTAAAACTTTTTTTTATTGAATGACAATTCTATCACAGAAAGAAAGCACATACATTATAATGTAATGGACGGAACCTCGACTTGTAACAATGATAACAGACCAACATCCTTACATCAGGAGGTCTGGGAAAGTGGGTTTGTAATTCTTAACTCCAAGGTATAACAAAACGCTTAAAATTTGAACTAAAGTTTTCCATTCCTAACCCTTACATTTAAATGTTTTCAAAACGTTTTCCTTTTTCTTACAATGTTTTTATGGTGACATTTCTGAGAGATAAATCACTGCTTTAGTTTTATTTCATACAAAATCAATTAATGTTGTTGTAAATAATTTTCATAACTTTGCAAAAAAAAAACTGGAGGTGATATAAGTATGTATGGGGCTGGTGGCATTGGGTTTAGAATACGAAGATAGCTTGTTGTACTGAGGTGCAGACAGAGTGCCTCGAACCTGAACACGGCGTTGCGTTTTCTTTGAGCGTTTGTGCAGCAGTTTACTGTCAGTGTCACTATGGCCATTGGTCAAGCCCCCTGTGACCTCCCCGTTAAGGTCCTCAAAAGAGAGCTTTGATTCCTTCTGTTTCTTGCCACTCAGTAGACCCTTGGCTTGTGCTCGGGCAAGAACGTCCTTGGCAGCTTCCTTAGCATCTTCAGGCTGAATTATACAGAAAATAGTTCAATTTTACAATAAATGTTTCCATTTAACAATACAAAAAATCTGCTCTCATCAATCATTAAAAACAAATGTTTGGATAATAAGTATCTTAAAATAGTAATCAGCTCTTAAATAGTACTAAATAGTACCTATAGAACATATGGCTCAAATTTAATTTAAACAAAATTCTAGATGACTTGTTTCTGTTCAATTAATGCTTCGTTTCCTTAAGATGTGGGAATTGTGTTGCATTAAGTACAACACAATTGGAGTTTACTGTAGAAATATTTTTTCCTCAGTCAACCAAGAAGATATTCCACTGTTCAAAAAAAATAAAAAAATCTTATGATTCTTATTTTCTCAATCAGAGTTGGAATCTGTAAACCTTTATGACCATAACACTTCCCTTTCACATACTGACCTCTCGAGTTATCACAGTTACAAAACATCCACTGGTCTTATCTGTGGGGAAGAACTTGATGTACTTCCCATGTATCCCCATCTTGTTTTCAATTGCGTCCCCTGTAAAGGGAAGGACAGGGGGGACCACTCTGTATGGGAAGGACCTCTTCTGTACCATGTTGATGTATTCTATAGATTTAGTCACCACATTCTCATTCTCCACCTCGTGTACCGACCGCGTCATGTAGACCACAGCCTGTGCCTTGTTAACTGAACAACAAACAACAAATAATCTTAGAAATAAAATCTATCAGGACATCATAAGATTTTTAAGGTAGAGATTTAAATGCATCCTTTTCTGCAAGTCATGCTTTAGATCAAATTACATTTTATGGTGTTTGAGGATTATACTGACTTTCATGGTGTGTTAGAGATTTCACTGACAACCATCTCATGGTGTGTTAGAGATTTCACTGACAACCATCTCATGGTGAGTTAGAGATTTCACTGACACCCATCTCATGGTGTGTTGGAGATGTCACTGACACCCATCTCATGGTGTGTTAGGGATTACACTGACTCCCATCTCATGGTGTGTTAGAGATTACACTGACACCCATCTCATGGTGTGTTAGAAATTACACTGACACCCATCTCATGGTGTGTTAGAGATAATGTATACACTGACACCCATCTCATGGTGTGTTAGAGATTACACTGACACCCATCTCATGGTGTGTTAGAGATTACACATACACCCATCTCATGGTGTTTTAGAGATTACACTGACACCCATCTCATGGTGTGTTAGAGATTTCACTGACACCCATCTCATGGTGTGTAAGAGATTTCACTGACACCCATCTCATGGTGTGTAAGAGATTACACTGACATCCATCTCATGGTGTGTTAGAGATTTCACTGACACCCATCTCATGGTGTGTTAGAGATTACACTGACACCCATCTCATGGTGTATTAGAGATTTCACTGACACCCATCTCATGGTGTGTTAGATATTTCACTGACACCCATCTCATGGCGAGTTTGAGATACTGACTCACATTTCATAACATGTTTGAGATGATGTTTTGAGTTAACTGTACCAACATGACATGTTTAAGGATGTATAGAGACTTACATTTCATGGCGTGTTTGAGGAGTTCATTATGCTGACCGGCCAGTTCTCCCAGTTTAGTCTCGTCTGTTTCCCCCACAGACAGATCCTTCAGGATTTTCATGTCTGTCAACATTTATATATATACCACATTATAAAGATACCAACTCATTTTTCCAATAGTGGCATAAGTGTGTTACATTAATATCACACAAAAATACAAAGCAAATCAACCCTTTCACCCCTATGTAACTTAAGTGGACTCTACCATGCATTGATATGGATGTGTCCATTATGGTCTACAGTGGTGAAAGGATTAAACTTTATAATTTTACAACAACTTTTATGACCTTGATGGTAGCATGTCACTGGGGGTTTTAATGTGGGAGGAAACTGGAAATTACAGAGAGAAAACCAACATACGTGGTCATCTCCTATCAGGGAATCAAATCCCAGTCATCCTGGTGAAATGCAAATGCCCTATTCACTTCGCCACCCAACCATCCAACATAATACAGACATATAATATATTCTAACAATGTTATGGTAGGTGGTGGTAAACAAATGTTGATTTGTTACCTAAATGGCTTTGACAAACAACAAAATAAAAAGAAAATCCATATTTTTTACATATCCAGTGAAAAAATGTCACCAGTAATTTACAGCAAAAACAATGACAATATTAATGAAGAAAAGAAAAATCATGCCAATTAATTAAGTTATTTGACTGTTAAAGTATATTGTAATATTTACCTTCGCCCTCATTAACGATGAAATCGATAGGGTTAGTGATTCCAGATTTACTGCAGTCGGCTGTTATCAGGATGACCTTGACGTTTTTAAACCGTGTGTCGTCAGGTTCCACACCGAGGAATGGCTCAGTCAGCATCTTCACACCTGAAACAATCAATGTAAATGGTAGTTAGAGTTATATCTGTTTTACTTGGGACTCTTCAGTCACTGTTTACAACTTTATCTGTTTATAATACTAGTAACACCTGTAACAGTCATACTTGCCAACTTTTTGAAATTTCCATGGGGGAGATTACGCATGCTCAGAATTAGTACACTCTAGGGGAAAAACTACACTTTTAAATGGCATCTTTCGTGCTGTTCATTCATATGAAATCATTAGATGTTTGAATATAGGAATAGCTATATATTATAAGCAAATTCACTGGTTGCAAATGCTCAATTTTAGAGTCCAAAATTGGGAGAGTTGGCAAGTATATAAACAGTACACTTGCAGGTAATGGGCAGCTGTTGTGATCTAGGGTCATTTGTCATATTCAAACAATATAGGTTGACTCACTTACACAAACTTTTTAATAAAGGTTATGAAAAACAGAAATTTGGGAATCTTTAAGATGCTCTTTAAAATTGTACACTATTCATTGATTATAACTCCTCCATCCTGTGAAATGTGTCCTAACGTACCGCCCAATCTTTTAATGTTATCAGCTTTAAAACATTCTATTTCCAACTGATCTTTTTCTTTATCATGTCGCATTGACTTTGATTTCCTTTTCCCTGTCTATTTTTATTACTGAACATATTACCTACTGGAAATAAAAAGGTATATCTGGTTGCAAAGACCCAGTTACGTTTTTAACGAAATGGGTTACTTGGCAGTTTTCCAACAATAACATCCTGTTACCTCAATCTTACGCAGCAGTAAAGGAAACATTACTGTTTAATGACCTCTACACAATGACACGGCCAGACTGACCAACCAGAATGACCTTAGTCAGTTTGAAACTGTTCAATAATGACCTCATGCATTTCGGTGGCCAATCGTGCGAATTCACTTTCAAGTAGATCGAACTCCACCCAGGAAAAAATGTGTTCTGTTACACAGGTGTGTCACGTTATTGAGATTTAACGGTCAAAGACCTGACTTAAATACTGATCGAAGTCGGAAAGTGAAAGATGTTTGACACTCTTTGATGGCTAGGCGTGTAATAGCGGTGTCCTGGATGTCTTTGATGTTTGTAGTACAGGGTTATTATATTCTAACACTACACCCCTGAATGGCCTCTATCATTGTAATGTCTGTAGGAATAATTAAATATACATCATTATTCAACTTAGAACAGAAAGCACAAAAAAACACCCTGTTCAGCCCTTGTTTCGGTTTGTTGAAATTCACCCTACCAGTATTACACTTCCATTTTAATTTACGAAAGTTGACCCGTTTCATTTGGCCTAAGGCCTGTCAGCCTAACCTTAAAGCAAAGACACCTCATAATTACATACACTTTACAACTTTCAATGAAAAATGAAAAACTTGCATCTATTAATATAGCAAATGGTTCACAAAAGTAGATCTCTGTACCTAAATTATACAAATACTGTTACTGGTTCACATCTTTTTAAGCTTCACAGCAACTTATTTTTCCCTAAATCTTGAAACATGAGATTACCTATCTATGATGTGTGTCATCCCAACTAAATCACACGTTAATTCAAGACAAGACTATTGGGATAAAAGATCAGATAATGTCCCAAACTTCTTCAGTCTCCCTACTTTGGATGGAGACTCTAAAGATGTCATCCTCAATTTGAAAAACATCTTGCATTTTGTTCTAAGCCAATTGATGAATTGCGAAGAACAGCAGGAACTGTGGCATTTTATGAAAAAGTTTTGCCTAAAGCAGTCATTGTAAGTACTTCTTGGGCATTTTTGGATTCTGCCATCTGATTTCTCCCCTTGAAAAATTGGAAAGGTTAGAAAGTGTGATGTCTCATCATTTTTGACGTAACCAATTTATCAGACATAGAAGATCCCGGATGGGCATGACACAGGTATGTCCACAACCAATTAACATCAGCAGGGTAAATCATGTTAGGACCATTACCCAGGACAACAACCCCTATATACAACCCAACATTTCACATATCTCCGCAACCGATTGATAGAACATCCATTAATGTAACCGCCTCACCAGACAGCTAAAGGTATATAAACCCCAGTTATATCGTCTGTCTATAGGACTTGAAAGGACTCCCTCTTCAGTAATAGGAAAAAGTTAAGTAGCTTTGACATTTCAAACAGCGATCCATGTAAGAATTTGAACTTCCAAATAATCAATGAAGGATTTAAAGTCTGAAGTCAATTTCCTTGCATAGACCATCGCATAATAGCGATATCCTTACTACAAAGGGCAAACAGAGTGCGATCAATATCGTTTTTGAGCCCTTTGACATGGATAATTTCACCTAAAAATAACATGCTACACACAGAGTATAGAATTCTTCGTCAACAATACATCATTTGTTAAGGAAATGTAAAATTACATGTGAAAGGTCCGGAATGTGTTTTTGATAAGCCTGTTTTTATGGGATACGGAACCTATGACGTAAATGAGTATTGTATATAAACACAAGTGCCCGATCGCGCGAGTAGGTTTCTGCCTGATATGTTTCAGTTGTTATAAATTCTTCAGCCAGAATATAAATCATCACTATTGAGGAAATGATTTTTCCATGATCGTGAGTTATAATCTACAGCCTCTTTACGTCAACAGAAAAAGCACTGTTCAGCATTTTTATGTGTATTGATTTGAACCAAAGTTGGTAAAAAGTTATAAAATAGCTGGCTCCTAATTTAGAGACACTTCTGTTAAAGAAGTTTATTACCATGAAACAATTTCAGGAAGCTGACAGAATGTGTTTTGTTCCTGTCTATACATATAAAATGAACCTGGACCCTAATACAAGACAATAGATAGCCAATCTGAGCCCCACTGATCCCTGAGCCCCTATATCTCTCCTTAACTAGACTTCAAGTGGCAATTCAACTCTTAATATAATCGCCACTTGATGCTCAACCACTGCCAACTCAAACAACTTATCCTCCATCTTTCTTATGTAACCACAAGGAATCGGAATTAGGGTAAAAGATTAATTACCTTAAACAGATTTTGAATCACTGGGTAATAGATTAGCAATTACATTTTGTAATGTAAACATAACCGGATGAGAACGGAACTAAGATCGTGTTTAACATGGTTGAATTTTGAAATACCCTGCTACCTGGAATACCCGTCCAGGAGTGTTTGACTCGCAGAAGATGGTACTAACAAGAGTACCATTGGAGGATCTCGACTGCCAAAAGAGGGATTAATTGACGGCAAAATAAAGGACAGACTGGACCATAGTCTGAAGGAAGAATAAATACTCTATAACCACGATATTGAAAAACACATAAGACCTGAAAGCATTCATATCCCCCAGCTACAGTCTAGAGAGATGCATTGTGTAATCATTTTGATATCATATTTAATAGAGTGACAACACAATATATATACAAGATTCCATCGACACCAGACATCTTCCAACACAGTAATGCTGTATTACCTAACAGTTGATTGCCACAGAGGAATTTACAGGCCTACCTATATAGCAAGTGCAAGAGCAATCCAAACACTTGTTCTAGACTTCACTTAGTTGTCAAAGATTGGAGAAGATCAAATATTTGTACTTGGACATTTAAGTGAATACCAAGCAGACATGACCGGCCACCTGTTGTATAGACCCTATATAGGCAGTAGGTAATTCTGGTCCGGT
Source organism: Mizuhopecten yessoensis (assembly GCF_002113885.1). Lineage (NCBI taxonomy): Eukaryota > Metazoa > Mollusca > Bivalvia > Pectinida > Pectinidae > Mizuhopecten > Mizuhopecten yessoensis. The sequence goes on from NW_018405643.1 coordinate 1,482,140, forward strand.
TGGTTTGCTTACAACACCTGTTTATACATCTTCTAACTGTTTTGCTACCAAACATGTATCAAACACTGTGAGTTTAGAAGATTTAGAACATACAGGTGTGGTATAGTTTATGATGCTCCTTCGTTTAGTTTATTGAATTCGTAACTGTTGGATGGAGCTCTGTTTGAATACCCTTGTGATATCCACATCCGATTCCTGTACCAGACAGACCACAGACTACTGTAGAATCATTTATTTTCGTGGGGTTAAAATTTCGTGGTTTTCATATACTTGTCTGTTTCAAGAACATTATATTTCGCTGATTTCTGATTTTCCTCTATATCTATATCATACCAAATTGATGTTTTTGTGGGGATTTAATTTCGTGGATTTTTGTTATCCACGAAATAAACTAAATTTATGTCCAACGAAAATTTATGATTTTACAGTATTGGCTGTAGGATATTGGATTTCCGTGCCAGATAATCAACATTTTTATTCCACTTTTTCAAATAATTAAGTTAAGAGGTATATTTATATATATTGGTCCTATATGCTCTAAAGCAAATTTAGCCGCTTCTTCTGAACTTTGTTTTAGCTAAATATTATGTCAGATTTATATAATGAAATCAATTTCTTATAAATAATGGGACTGCATTAAAGGAACTTTGTAACAATATGCATTGCATTGCTATTACCAGCTGTTTTGTTAAAACTTCCTAGTATTTCAGGACAAAGAGTTGGCTTTTTGTGGACCACTAGGGTAGTTAAGTTCATATATACAGTTAAAGAAAATCAATTTCATGCCAATAGAATCTTAAATGAGCTGCTTGTTTGCATCTTAATGTTTAAGTAAGTAAGTAGCCGTACTACGAGCCATAAATCAACAACACATTGAGACTGTCTCAAGCTGAGCTTAAACTTATCAGGCCACACTAGCTATATGAAACTTACTTGGAGTTCATCTCAAGATGAGCTTACTTAACAGGCCGTTATAACAAACACTTGGATTTTGTCTCAAGCAGAACTTTAACTTAGTATTGGGGTGTTAATAAACATTGTTCATATATCACAAACACTCATAGGAGGACAGCAAGGACTACACAAAGGACGTCGTTCCGTAGACCGATGTAGCTGTGACAGCCTGTCCGCATCTAAGGAGCTGTCCGACCTGAGAGCATGACCTGGATGGGCAGAACATTTGGATCTCCAAGGGCCTGGTAAGCAGCAACTTACCCCTCTCACGTCGACTTAACACCAACTTTGTCAGTGAAGGGTAGACGTAAAACACCTCAACCAACCAACCGACCATCACAAACAATAGGAGTTTACCTCGATCTGAACGATTACTTTAATTTGCAGTCTGTTTCAAGCTGAATTTAAAACTCATGATTATAAAGTCATGTCCAATATAGAATTTTGCTCAAACTCATCTTCAGCTTAAGTCAAAGCATTGGCGATTGGGCCTTGTATTTAGGAATATTTACCTTTGATGCCAAGTTTCTCCATGTTCTTTTGAAATTGTGACGATGATGACTTGTTACCAAATGCCCAAATATGGCCAGAGCCAGCTTGCATGAGGCTAGACAGATGGGCAGTGGTCATCCCAGACCCGATGTTGACATGTATGACATCACTATCGTCCCCTATAAGGTACTTCACCGAGTGCGGAGCTACACTACTGGACTTATCCTGAAAAACACAGAAAATATTATACTTTGGTGAAAATAGTACATATATTAAAATATCAAACAGAAAATGTGATATAATAAACAATAAGCTAGCTAGGTCAATATAATGATTATGACAGAAGACTGCAAATTATATTCTCTGATCTCATGATGCAATAAGCATGATCTTTAACTCATTCACCCCTGAAGACACATCTGAACTCTTCCAATTCAAAGGTTGGAACAGTTCATTATACAGTTTCAGGGGTGATTGAGTAAATAAATATGTTCTCCTACAGAGTTGAGCTCAAACTGTACAACTCAATACCAAGCAGCCAACTATATTACTACCTCTTGTAAAAAAAGGATCAAATTACCTAAAGCACAGAGGACCTAATAACACACCATTTGTCATCGGTGGATAATGATGGATCTGTAATTTGCAATGTGTATTTTCTTACCTGCAGAACGACCTTGCCAGCCATGACAAGGTCATGTTGGAGAAGGTACTCGCGTTTGTCTGGGGGGAACTGGAACACATCGCTACACATAGAATCTACACAGAACTTCTCCCCTTCCACACAGTCATCAGAACCCACCAGTGTGAACCCCTCGTCCTTAAACAGCTCCATTGCTTCCGATACACTGTAAACAGGGAAAAAACAACAAATATGAAATAAACAGCACAACAAACTGTAAACAGGGAAAAAACAACAAAAAGGTGACCAGGTAAACAAACTTATACATATTATAATTACCCACCAAAATAATGCTAGAAAATGGAGGCAGTATAATGATGTTTCACTCTACACTAGACGGGTTATTTAGCAAATCTTCACTTTTAAAAATATACATTTATTTCAATATTTTTTCATGTGACATATAATTGTTTTCTTGAATCTATGTAAACTTCTATAAAGATATAACAAAGAATTTATAAGAAAGCATGGCCCAGTAAGAATATGTTGATATAACCACAATAATTAGTTTACTATGAAGAGCTAAATTGATAATCTGAAAGCAAATTTGCTCTTGCATCATTTATCTTGTCTCAGTCTATCACTCAGACTAACCAAAAATTTAGACAGGACAACTCAAACTGCTATGTCCGGGGCCATGCCTCCCACTATATGTCAAGTTGCGATAGTCAGCCTAGCTAGCTAATGATGTAGGAATTGGTGCCTCGTGTGTATTGTCAGCAGAACAACTGGGGGGAGTGTATGGAATTTTCATTTATTAAAATATGATGTATCAATGTCTATGATAAGAAAATGCCAAATATCACAGTTTTAATTAATGATGGCGGTTTACAGTTTCGTCTCTAGAGTACTATAGGTCAGTTTAATTTTGAAAATTTCTACCTAGTCCAACCTATATCTAAACAGTTATATTAAACATTTTTGCTAGCCCCAACATAACATCAACTAGGCCAAGGCGCTGGGCTAGTGGTATGGTACACCCCTGCAATGATGTCAGGTCAAATATAGAAGCTGTTAGGGAATTGAAATTTTCCCACATCAATATTCAAAATGAATGCTTTCTTGAAGAGAGAATTTGACAGAAAAGTGCTGTTTCATACTTATATGTGAAAGAGACGAATGAATTCACAACTCATGAGCTAGAAGCTTAAGTAAAACCCTCGGCAATCCTCGGGTATTAACACTACTGTACATATAACCCTGCTGGCTTCACACAAACATATGAATGAAAGCTGAAATTTCTTTNCCTCCCCCCAAGATGCTGTTTCTTCTTCTAGCTAATATTGTGTTTTCAGAAAGATATACAATGACCTTGACAAAACAGCCGATTTTCATGTTAGAGACGTTGTACACAGCCTAGTAATCAATGTGATTACATAACACCTGTGGATCGTAAACAAACGTAACACTGTGCAGACTAAGGTCGTCACCTCACCAGCTCAATATCAGTTTTACCCCAATCTCTCCACTGTAATAAAACCAAATTAAAATGCCATTCAAGTAATAAATATCTAGTTGGATTCCTATCTGGCTTATGCAGCCTGTTGTGACTTCAATAAACAAGGTTTATTGGATTTTAATCTACAAAGTGTGATTTACCGATGGCCCTAATATCCAGCAACAGTTTATCAGCAGTCACTTTGTCAAAGCATTAGCAGCTTTAAACTTCAAAAATATGTAGAAACCATAACTTCCTTTACTTGACAGAACTTTTAAATGTTTGCACGAGAACCAGTTCCGACCTAAACCGTAACTGTTTGACGACTAAGTGGGTGATAGTGTGCAGACAAAATATTAAAGTTCCTTACAACTTCTTATTAGTACATTCATTTGTATCGAATCAAGTTGAGGAGTCTGGGAACACAAGATGCCAGTTCATCGATGATGATCCAGGAAAGACAATAGGGTTATGTTGAGGTTACATGCCGAAGTTCCAGGCCAGAATCAATAAGAAAGCATGTTATATCTCTCCACCCTCATAATTAAACACTCCATTATTTATTTACTGACCCAGTCGAGGAGTCCTAAGGATGACCCTAGGTATAGACTTGTACAGGTATAGACTTATACAGGTATATACATACAGGTGATGGCGAGTCCTACAGATGACCCTATAGTTACAGACACATAGACCCACAGGTGGTTACTTGTATATGGTAGACCATGGTTATAGATTAACAGGTAATTCCTTTTATAATTGGTAGGATAAGGTGACAGTACCCAAATCGGATCTCCAAACCATCATTTTATTCATTCATTGAAAATTCTTGGGATGAATTATATTCATTTCTTACAAAAAAATTAGCACCCGGGGCTCACGTGAAATATTTTTAGAACACTCTGAAGTCACCTATCAGCGGTTCCGGTTTTTGCAAATGTCAGGACCCAAATGGGATCAAGGCTTGAATTTTGCAGTATCTTACACTTCAAATGAATATTTATTTGCCAGCATATTAACATTTTATGATAATTACCTTTGGAATTTATATGAAAACAAGTATTTCTTTAGGGTGAATTGTTTCCTTATAGTCCAAAACAGAATGCATTTATTAGTCGTCGCACGTGACATTTTCTAAAAACGTAAACAAAACACTGACTTTGGAGTTTGTATTACGTTTTCTGGTGCTATTTGAACTTAAAAACTAATCATCTGTAGACAAAAAATATAAAATTGAGTCCACAGCAAGCAAACAAGTAGTCCTGGGTTTGATTCCTTAACCAGTCCTAGCAGAAGTTGGTTGCACCCACAGAACAACAATCTCCAGGTTCAAGAAAAGACTTAAAAGACAAGGATTTTTCCTGCTTAGAGGCTATAACTTATAAGCCTTGTGTAAGTCTGAATTTGGATTAGTATTGTTTATATTTGTTTTGGTTACTTGTTTCTATGTTTACTGGTGTACAAATTGTATATCTGTCTGTTTAACCAATAACATATTGCACCACTGCATTCTTCTTACTTATGCATGCTTTAAGTGTTCCAATATGTCATACGTCTAAATCAAGATTGCTGAACAGGCAACAAAATACTGTTGTCAAGATCAGCGACTCGGTATTGTCACATTTAAGCAGTCAGAAACATTGATAATTGATCGTCCTTTTCATGCTATTGATATTTTCGGACACTAAATAAATGCCAGTATAAATCTCAGCTGCCCTCCTCTAATAACAACCTGTGACCAGGAAACCTGTTCTGTTGTCAAGATTACGTGTTTGTTTTATTCTCCCCAAACAACAGTTAGGGTCCCACTGCCAAGTGCTTTTTCAATATTTATGGCTGGGTTTTTTCTTCTGCTTTTAACATATTGACATAGGCGATTGACAGCTACAGTTACCAAGAAAGTCAATCTGCTCCTCCAATCAGATGTTTACACATGAAGAAATGCTGATGGCCAGGGATTTATGACCCTGATCCAGGTGTACAGGTGTTGGATAATACAAGTGTTGTAATTTTTGTCTTACATGCACTGGTTGTAAGCTCTTCATGACATTTTTTCCTGAAATTATGGTACCAATATATACTCTGACAATATAGTGCTGTCTATACATTGGAATTATAAGACCTCCATGTGTTCGTTCAGTCGACAAGTCTACTCTCGTACATCATCACCTCGGCCTACAGACGGTCCACATCAGCCTGATATTTATGGTTCTGACTTTCTGTACTGTGTGAACACCGACAGATGAAATCTCTTGACTCCATCATTGCTCTCCAAAGGGCTTAAGCTGTTAAAGCCTTGTTATGACGTTGGTAACAATATCTAAAGGACACATCTGTTAGGATATTTCCAGAACTGCACTTGTTGACCACACAGAGACAAAGGCTCAGGAAGGAATTCAAATATCATTGATATCGAAACATTTGCTTTCTATTGAACAATTTATGTTTGTTTTCAATTAAACAAAGAAACAATGTATCGGCAAAAGGTGTGCTTTATTTGTTCATACAATATTTAAGCACGCTATAGTTACACAAAGGTATGTAGGAATGGGTACTTTTGTATCGATGTGGTAATACACTTCAATGAATAAATGACGCGTGTCTTTTTTAAAATTAAGCTTTAAATTTGTTAAGTAGGTTTTCCTGCATTTTAATGAATTGGTTTATTATTGAAAAGTGTAAACCTTTTTTTCAATATAAAGGAAACATACACAAATTCAAATTATGATGGTCACAAACACAAAATTGTTTGGGATTTAAACTTCTAACAACGGCTAAAGTTACATGAAGATGGGTTCCCAGAGAGACTATCAAAGAGGAGGGGATCGCGGAGTGAGAAAGGATTAATAGAATCTTCCCCTATCTTGAGGGTGTGACAGAGAAATCTCCAACCCGAGGGGTGATGTTTTTTAGTTGTCTAACCCAAGGCTCTGAGGCTGTCTTCCCCTAGGGGGTGAAACACTTATCTTTCCCAGTAAAAACGGGAGACAGTGACACCTGTAAAGGGTGTGAGAAACACATCCCAAGTGTTGCAATGAGACCAGATCAATTCTGATTCCTTCAGTGTCCCCTAAACAGAGCTAGGACACGAAGAAAACCCTAGGTGACTATTAGCAGGGCCCACCTGCAGAATATTACAATTACACGCAGTGGATATAGTAGGCCTATATCTGCATGGTTTTCCCGAACCTGCAGAGGATACAAAGACAAAAATCTCAGGCCCTCTCTTCCTTGTTAGTGTGTTGATGCTACCTCTTCCTTGTTAGTGTGTTGATGCTACAAGTCTGAAGTGACATCAGGATATTAATTCCAGCCAAAACTTTCCACATAACTTACAGAAGGTCGCTGGAGAATGATACCAACATCATTCATTTCCGAAGAACGTTCATGGACCCGCTGGGATTTAGAATTAGAATAGGACCATTTGAATTTTGAACCTGAGATACATGTCAGTATGTTCTAGCTAGCTGACCACTAGATCAATGGACTGACAGTTCTATACCTGAGTTAGTATGTTTGTACATTGTGCATATATGAAATGTTATGTATATACCTTAGCTTGTTCTGGTTGACCCAGAGATACATTGGCATCTGTGAGCGGATTTCCTCCTTGGACCTGACCAGGTCTGGCAGTAGGTGCTCTATTGAGGGTGCGGAAGCTTTGATCCTATGTCTGGCAAAGCAGGCATTGAGCTTGATCTTGCACTCGGCGATAGCTTCCTCGACCTGTTGAGCCACTGGGTCAAGGTCCTCCCCCAAGGAGGGGCTTCTTTGCTGGAACTTGCGTCCCTGGTAGTCACACAGGACCACCATGACGAGGCCCATATCTTCCACATGCTACAAAAAAATATCGGAATCACATTTAATGATTTTCTAATAGTTATGGAAAAGATCTTTTTTTTTGTTTTTGATCCCGATATATACAAATCTTGTGATAATTTCCCCGGCAGACTTTTAATAATCATCAAAGAATGCTGTGTTTTAAACTTGAAATGTTCTGTCACCATCTTTAATTACTCTACATCAACACAACACCACACTCATTAACAACAAGCTTTTTACTGCTGGGTCCACAGGGACAGCTACTATACTTTATCAAACACATTTTATGTGATGTTCTATTACACCTATCATTAAACAAATGAAAGGTGCGTTCAGGTTGATATATCATTCTGCTATTTGTCAGACCTTTTTGAAAATCTTCAGGCTCCATTTTTTCACTGTAAATCTGCATGCATTTATTATGAATGAGCTCTACAATATGTATGAGATGAATTAAAGGTATCTGTCTATATTTTATACAAATTTGCAACTTCAAAATAAAATGAATGCCAGGAAAACACAGATGGTATAACCTGATAAAAAACATTTTGACGTCATAGTTTTCTGTACATTTATATATGTAAGTTCGTATTTTTTTCCCATTCTGAACTTGACACCTAATTAGCAAACAATAATAATAGTAAAATGACGTCAGCACCAAAGTTTTGAAATGGAAAATTCAGAACAGCAAAGCATTTAGTTCAAGAACGTATACAGAATCTGCCATTACTGTTCTATTAAGTACAGTTCATGCAGCAACAGGGAGTTTGACATAACAGTTTAGTCATGAAAAAATTACCGAATCAAACCACAGGTGCTTGACACATAAAACATTTATGTTTATTTACTATATACTTTTGTTTTACTATAATTCATAGTATACATGTACACACGTATATTTACTGTATGTCCTGAGTACCGTCTGTGAAATGAAAGGCTTAAATAGCTAATTTTAGTGTAATGTCTCGAAAAGTGAAGGAAAAATCATTGGTCGTGTTGTTAACCTATGGTTTTGTATCAAACGGAGCAAAGAATTTCAAGAGACCCACAAGACAACAATTTTCTTGGTAATATATTCTTATGTTTAACGTAATTTATCACTTGCTTCAGGGATCGTCTAATGCTATAACTCAGAAATATAGTCCAGGAATTCGCTAATTACCATCAGAAAAGGTTTGCAAGGCAAAAAATCACGTAATTAACTAAATTTATTATGCCCTTTTCTTGAGAGAACTTTTCTCTTGTGTTGTCTGAGAGGTACGTGTAGTTCCCTGGTTTAGCTAGCGTTACTCTCCAGGGAACAATACTATAGAACGGTTCCCCTGGAAAAAAGCATTTTATAACAGATTAATGAAGCTGTTTGGAAATTAGATACTAACCCTTTCACCCCTATGTAACTTTAGTAGACTCTACCATGCATTGATCTGGATGAGTCCATTATGGTCTACAGTGGTGAAAGGGCTAAGGTAATTATATTTGTTCCTAAAAATTAGTTGCTACTGAATGATTCACTTCGTATTGATGCATGCATGAACATTTCTGATGGAGGTCAAAGCCATTCATGAGGCAATCAAGTTTGCCGACATGCAAATGTAAGCATGAAGGTCGGAGAGCCATATACCTGTGCACCAAACTTAAGTCTACCCATATACATGTAAACATCACGATACACATGTAAATATCACGTCAAACATTGACCCACTATAACCTGCCACCATTTGTAGCAAAATGAAGTCAATCCTGGTAACATTACCACCATTTACATACTGAAATAACACTCCCATCATAACAGTATGCAGGACTTGAAATAAGGGCACCTGGTAAAATGGCATACAGCATGCCATTGACTTATCACTGAATCTGTCAGCATTTGATTTATTCCTTGTCCAAATCAAAGCTGTGCCATTGTTTTGTATGTGTGATACTGTTTAATAAGTCGAGATATTGGAGATACGTTTATCTTTTTTTATTAAAACCAACAGAGCTGTATTGTGAGTAACGTACGTTAGCTAGCACACTTTTGTGGCACAACTTGGACAAGGGTCAGCGATGTGACTTATCTAGCTGCAAGGTAGGTTCCCATCAACCACCAATCGCTCGGACAATACAGCCTTTCTTTGTTCTAGTCAGAATGAAAGGTTTGTTCAGGTATTACAACCAATAGAAATCGTCAAACGTTCTTCAAGCTTTATTAAAACTCAGTCGTAAAACCTTACCTTCCTCAAACAGAGACTTTGTAACCTGTATCCTGTGGGTTATGTATAAAGTACAGAGATTTAGGGATGTTGCCTAACCAAGGAAAACATCCTTGTATTAATTACAAACCCTATGTTAAGAAAACGCTGTTTGATTACAGAGGAAAGAAATTTCCTTCTGTCAACACAAACTGTACTCTTGTGTACCGACTTATATTAATCACCATGTAGTTTCATGAAGACTGTTGTCAAAATGGAAAACTACACACTTAAGCTGCCATTTCTAACAACAAAGGAAAACAAAACAAAAAGATATGCCAATAAAAATTAGTTACTTCATCCAATTCAAAATAGGAGAACATAAATTATTAGCCACGTCAATACAAATACACCAAACGAGACATCTTTTGTTGGCTGAGTAACTTTGCCCACTACAAATTTGAACAAAATATTTGATCACACGACCTTTTCTATATATATATATATATAAAGTTCATGTGTACCTACATGAAATGTAACATTTTTGTGTGTATATTGTGACCCGCTCTTCAATTGCAGACTTTCAAGGGGTTGAAAGCTTCTTGATTAAATCAGTTTTACATAAGGCCCTATAGCTTGTACAAGCTGTTGATCAGAAGGAAACGTATGAATGTTGAAATACTAAGTTCTGTGTGAACAGAGAAATCTAATAGGTTTACTTATCACGACAAGCACATTGTGTCATGTTCATGTATGCTTTGGGTCCAACTAAATATACTGTGTATTGTATGTACAACGTCCTAAATGTACTGAAATCATAACTTATGTCAAAACACCTCTTCTGGCATACACAAGGTTATAAAACACATTCAGACATTCTCTGATTTCCTATCCAAGATAAAATGAATAAAAATATGGTAAAAAATGGTACTTGTTCAACAGCACTTGCATTGATTGTCAAAAAAAATACTAGTTAATACATTCTCTTGTTAAATCATTTACCCTACACAGCCTGCTCTTCAGATCTTAGACTACCCAGCTACACTGTATCTTATTTACATAATAAGGAATTTTTCTTAACTATGACTATACAACTTAAACCTTAAAGCGCTCAAAATAGCATTGCAAGGCTGTTGTTTTATTACAATAGACTAGAGTCCTCTCTCTATTTAAAAGGAGAAAACCATGTAATAAATACAGTGGGAAATATTATACCATTGCGACGATACACAAGGCCAATATATCGGGGTAAAACAAACAGGACAAAAGAGGTTTATTTTATCAAATAAATGACACTATATTAGCATCCTTAAAAATTGGGGGAGAAACAATACGATGTGCAAGTGCTGCACAAATGAATCCTGCATCAAAAATGGTACCACTAGTTAGAAAGTTAGAATGTTATCCGTCACATAATGTCTATAGCACACCTTCTCACAATCCAAAACCAATTGATTTCATGAGAAAACACTCTATCAAATACATTCATGCAGTTACATTGTATACCCTGCTTGCCTTGTGTATGAATTATGGTCAATATTTACACACGTTTTCCAAAGAATCAAACACCTTCAGGTGTAACAGTGCTTTGTTAAAGATTTAAATAGAGATCATCCGAGAAAACCGCAAATGTTTATCTTTCCAAATATCACAAAACGGAGCCCGATAAGCAAGCCAAACAGCGGTCTATATATGTAACTGTGTCAATATTTAAACATAAAATACTTGTCTTCTATCAATTTGTCCAGAAATTAATACCAGTCATAAGACAAATCAGTTGTTTGAATCGTGATAATAATGTTTATCAATATTTTACAGGCATATTTCCATGTCATGAATTCACCGAATATTTAATTAGGCCTACTTGACGGTATTATATACACATTTATCTATCGTTGAAGTATTTACACCAAGTGGTACTCATTAGGTTTTAGATATCAATATCTTTCTAACGAAAATCCAACATCATTATCGCTGAAGAAACCTCACAGTACAGCAGAAATGAAAAGCATTGAATCTGTTTAAATATCGGTCATTATAACTGAATGATTTGAGGCTGCCTATTAATGTTTTACATGATAATGTGATGCATTAGTATAGCAGTATACTCGTGTGTACTTAAAAATGAAAGAGATTTAAATATAACATAACTGAAGTGTTGATCAACTTTCAAAGTCCTTCAAATTACAGAAGTACAACAACTATAATATCGTATGAGAAGTACATGAACAGTTACAACACTCAAATATAAGCATGTTTTCTAAAAATGAAACACCATACAATGCGAAAATAATTTCTTTCATGAAATTCAATTCAACAAAATATCCAAGCATGATTTGTCGAACAGAATAATTTTCAAAATTACTAAAATATACATCAGACAATAAATACCTGAGTAAATCTTGATGTAATAAATGGTTTCCAATGAGATTACATGTTACCCTTAAGCTTTCACCCAGAATGAGGGTTATGTAAAAAATGGTCCCTATACTTTTTAAACTTTGAGCATTGTCTGCATCATGTTGCTCAATAGTGAAAGTAGGAATAGAGCTAAATTTCAGATATGCACACCCTTTGTTTCCTTTCATTTATTTTTGCTTTGTTACACGTTAAGGGTACCATAGTCTGCATCAGTTAATTGTAATCCGGAAGAAGAGTTCTCAGTTTTTTTTCTATTTAGAGTAATCTCCCTTACATATAGACAATGGTTATGCATAGACTTTGTGGCCCATTTACTGGACACAAATTTTGGTGCTATTTATTTACAATTCCTAGATTGCTACATCAGCTAAGCGTAGGTTTGGCAGAGTAAAGGTCAAGAGTTGAAACCCTACTGGTTCTGTTCCTTTTTTATTGGTGAACAAAGGGCCATAACTCTACATATATTGGAGAAAGAAGCTGGATGGCTTTAGTAAACACCCCACAATCCCAAGAGATCGTTACACAAACAATTTCCCAATGGCAGGAGATAAAACGTACGAGATATCACCGAGACAACACGACACACTGACAGACAGTCTGCGATGGACAGAGCTCAAACTTATAAACTTCATTTCAATAGCACAGGCTAGAGACTTATAAGAAAATTGTGACAGATAGGTGATATATATTTCATTAACCAGGCTAATCTGCGTCCTTTAAATGAGCTAGTACATATTCAAATATAAATCTGGGGAGAAAATAATAATAAAATCAATGAACTGGTAACGTGTTGAAATATAAATCTTGGAAGGAAATAATGAAACTTTAATGTGTCAAAATATCAATTTGTTATTGTAGTTCCTGAAGAACCTGATCATAAATATCTACTATATCTAGCCCACCAAACAGGGAAGACTTAAGTAATGGAGCTAAAATTGGTTTATAATGATTAATGTCATCATAAAGAGATTGGAAATTCCATCCCGAAATTATCATCAAATTGCTGTTGAAGCTCATATATACACAATCTCATGGGAAAATGTCTTTTTAATATCATATTATCAAATCAGTATTAATATTTATTCAAATAAATCATTCAAACCACATTTAACAAATTTCCCTCAATACTCATCAATAATTACGAGAACAACAATAACCTGGTTATAATGTATCAGTACAAAGAGCTATAGTTCTGTGTTGACCTTCCATTATTATTTTTTATTCCGCACTCTGGTCGGGTCAAAGCTTTAATCATTTGTCTTCCTGCCTTTGTTACAAACAATCCACATAAAAACTTTCGTTTTACCATTAGGTTTCTACAAATATGATAGCTGTATACATTTTCCCCGTATTATTTTGATTAAAGGTCTGCATGCTTATTGTAGTCATATTCTTTATTGTCGAGGAATAGCATAAAGAAAATGGTTACAGTTGTATAAGTTGGGTTAGATATTATCGTTAAATTTGCCCTTCGATCAGGCTGTAAATAGAGCGAATAACGCACATGATTTATAGCTGTTTTTATTACCTAATGTACAGGCCAAAATATCATTCTGCAAAATGAGTTTAAAAGGTTTCAATTCATCAAGAAATATTAGAAATCAATTGCATGTGTTGGTTTGTTTAACAGTAAGTGTACTCTTTACGAAGTACCTCTTTGACTATCCCACTCAATCAGAAGTCAAAAGTGAAGGTATGCATCATTAACACCTACAACCTATTCAGAACCACAAAGACAGCCTACCCAGACATCCAATCAACTGTAAACTGAATAAAACACATTCGTATACATATATATAGACCCAAGGCTACAGGAGAGGATTGAGCCAGACTGCTTTGAATAATGAATGTATTAGATGTATATACCTTCACGAAGGTGAGATAACCTTGTCCTGTCTGAACAAATATACTTTAGACAAACTCAAATGCAAACTTTTGAAAAAAGTCAAATATTTAAAAGAAATTCTTGAATTGAGCAGCACTGTAAACCTCTAAAATTGATGCTTCAGGTTTTCAAAATGAAACTAAGGATATTAAGAATTGGTAAATTTTGCACTGAAGAAAAGGGAAGAGCTAGAATTAAAGGAAATATTTGTTAAGAAGCAAAACATAAACAGAAGAATCATAATTACTTTGTAGAATGAATGTTATTTAATGTTGTTTTTTTACACTGACTGGCCAGAACAATCAAGAATACACAATCAAGAATTCATTGACTAGTCAAAATAGCCAAGAATTCATTGACTGGTGAAAATAGCCAAGAATTCATTGACTGGTCAAAATAGCCAAGAATTCATTGACTGGCCAGAACAACAATAAAGAACTAGATTTATTGTTATAGCTGCAATATCATCTCAATGTCTCTATTGCTCATTCGACAGTGGAACCATCAGTATTCAGGTGCTCTGTAGTTGAATGGGGGCAGTCAAATCTGTTGTCCCAAGGTGATGGGGAAGACCCAGAGAATTGTTTGTTGAACTCGTTCACCCCTGAAATTTCATAATGAACTATTCCAACCTTTGAATTAGAAGCGTTCAAATGTGTCTTCAGGGGTGAATGAGTTAAGGTAGAACACAACATGTACATCCCTCCAGGTCTTCCCCAGCAACAAGTCATCCTCCATCACTCAGACTGTCCTTACTGTTGTTTATACAAAACATTGTACATTGTCCTCCATATGGGACTGTTTTAGAAGCTAGATATTGAATTACAATGATATCCCGACCTGCATACAGGTTGATGCATCCATTTGCTTTTCAATTTTTAAATTGAAGGGAACAACAATTTGACATTCATTCCTCAGCAACTCCACAAGACCATGCACGAACCCTTTACAAACAATTCCAATAAATATTCATCTAATCAATAAAATGTACATGACAGCTATACATGTACAACAATGTATATTTGACAAAGATGTTTTTCAATTACACGACCGACATGATGGAATTCAAAGTGCACAGACACAGAGGAATGAACATAGATTAAATCTGTCATTCCCGTTCAAGATTAACATTTTTCTAAAGAAGTATAAGACAGATTTTCACTTGAGGAGGACATTTATCAAAGTGTGAAAGCTAAAACTGTCATATTGCCTGTTTTAGACTAGAATAGCCAGCCACTGTACAATCACTAACAGAATATATAGCCTACACAAATCCGATATCGGGGTGCTGGTGTTGATGTTATAACCATAATATTGTTGCCTAACATAGCATGAAATGTCAATAGCTCGGATCACATATTAAAAAGAAGGGATCAGAAATCTGACGTCATCGACTGTCGAGAGCAAACATCTGGTCGCTACCTACACATTTTCACACAAGAATCAATTACGGAAATGTCCGAATGTCAGGCGATTGATGAATGGAGAGGTAATGAAAAGCACATAGATCATGATAGACATTATCTTGGCCAAACATACACACACATACGACCACAGATATTGAAATGGCGGTCAACTTACTATAACATTACAACCCATGTCACGGTATGATAAAGAATTTTTCAAATCCAAAAAAGATACAAAATTCAAAAAAGATACTTCCAAAATGATACTTATTTTTACAGGGAACGTATCCTCTATATTTTTTGATAAAAGGAATATAATACTGAAATGCAGTTGATATTTCTTGGCTACAATCACTTTTTGTGTCAATGAACCCAGGTATTAATTACAAACATTAGCTTCTATAGTACAACACTGCAATAACTTCTGGCCAAATATTTTGTATCTAATATGAGGACAGTACATGACATATAGCTGAGAAAACCATTTGTTGAGCAAACTGTGATCTCAAACAAAATTACAATGATAAATCTTCAGAATAATTCAACTACAACATTATTATTTGAAGGAAACTTTATCTTGGTTTCTTCTCTTTCGCTGTGACAAAATACATGACACAAAATGACCTTATCAATAACTATGATTGCCTCGTCACTGTTATACTAAGGAATGAGATTGGTATTTAAATGGTCATTGCTCAGAGCTTCAGGGAGAACCACCCACTTAATTATCTTTCAAATTTGCATTTAAATTTCCAATCAAGGAAATGGATAATGTATTACAACAACTTTTGTAAAATAAAAGGGCACTGTCCTGTGGATGAGAGATCTCAAAGAGATATGATGAACAGACAGATACGGCATATCTTTGAATGTGTCCAAAAGTGCACTGTCATTAAATGGCTGTATTTAACATTTAAATCATAGAAGGTGGATGACCATTTGACCACCCACGACAATTGCATGTGTACTCTAATTGGACTTTCCGAGGTTCCATATTCATAATGAAAAAATGTTTAATATACTCAACAGTTAATTATATTTTAAAGATCCATCTAAAAACTGTAATGCCAAATGGTATGTAGACAATTTGATGTACCTGGTATTTAGTCTTTCAAGATATATTGTCCTCACTGGACAGTTAGCTTAAGTAAAAATAAAGACATATCTTTCATGAAAAGTGACCAGTCTCAAGACAACTAGTCTCCCCAGATAGGTGGTTCTCTGAAGATAAACAGTTTCTAGATTGACAGTTCTCTGAGGACAGGTGTCCTTGCCTTCGGCATGTAATCTCTCTCAGCAGTCATATCTTTTTAGACCGGAAATATCTCAAGATAAAGGTTCTCCAAATACTGACGTTTCATTCCATAGAGTGACACTCTCACATTAGGCATGTGGTTTCTCTGGATAAAAAATTACACTCAATTTTCTTCCAAGTATCAATGAGAGATGGGAAATATGTAAAAATCTCTCTCAATCATTGCCTGCCTATTTTGTTTTTTTCTCATCACTATTCAACTAGAATTGATTCAGCTGAGATATTATTCATCGTAATCAATCATGGAAAGTAAACATTCTATACTAACAACAACAGTAGCCACTAGCCAATGTCCATAGAGAATCAATCAAAATAAAGAAATCCGGAGTCTGACAACGTTAAAACATCATCAACCGTCTGCCCACAATAACATTGATCATATATAGACATTTTGCGTCTGCAGCGGTTCCGAGTCCCACCCAAGTTTCTCCCCACCAGTTAGACCTGCTACATCATACAAGTCTATAATGCTCCCAAAGTCATTAAGAAATGTTTTGCAAGGTTCTTATATATACGGCGGACAATACCGATCCATTAGCAGTGCCCGGTGAATCCCGTTTCTCTATAGACCAGGACATGTACAAGTGCAGAATCAAGGCAATACTTCAACCCAGCACTCATAATCCCATCAAAATACATCTCAGGTGTTCAGGTTTCTAACTCACCTGGAAAGCACTGAATATTTATATACCTCGCTTTAATACAGTGTATCTAGCTTCCTGTCCTGTGTTTGTAAACGGTTCATCTAACAAGTAAACTCCAGACTTGTGGCTCATATGTCTTATTAGGCTTACAGCATTGTTAGCTTCATATAGCTTAACATATATTTTGGCTTGTCACAGTAAAAACAGCATTGAATTTCCATATGATTTTGACATTTTATGTGAAGGAATATCCAAGAAATATTTAAAACTTTCAGCCAATCAGAAAAATACCATCAAACAACCTTCAGCCACTCAGAAAAATACCATCAAACAACCTTCAGCCAATCAGAAAAATGTCATCATACAACCAACAGCCCATCAGCAGCAATATTTTCTTATACCCTTCAGCCAATCAGATGCATGCAAAAGTATCATTATCCCTTAACCAATCAGACCCTTCACCCAATCAGATACACCTGATTCTTCACCCTGCAGCAAAGAAGAAGCAAATACAAAAATTCCAGCCAATCAGATGCATTTTGCTACACCCCTTCCAGCCAATCAAAAGCATAGCATCATGCACTCTTCAGCAAATCAATATTTTTTACATCATTTAGCAAATCAGAACCTATATGTGTCTGATGTAACTTTCAGTCAATTTCACATATCTAATCAAATGTAAAGCTCTGCCAATACTGACCTCTTTTGTCACCCGAGTCATTTTCATTTTCTAGTCTTCAAGATTCCATGAGCAATCTTTGGACTTATGTGAACCAAGTATTGCTAGCATTAGAGTAAACAATATTAAGAAAGTAGTTTAAGGTAGATAAATACTCACCTCTGGGTATAATGCAAAAAAGGC
This sequence comes from Mizuhopecten yessoensis, assembly GCF_002113885.1. Classification (NCBI taxonomy): domain Eukaryota; kingdom Metazoa; phylum Mollusca; class Bivalvia; order Pectinida; family Pectinidae; genus Mizuhopecten; species Mizuhopecten yessoensis. Next base: position 1,500,235 of record NW_018405643.1, read on the forward strand.
ACAGTCGTCCAAGATTTCCTCATACAGCATCTGAACTGTCAACACAAAATAAAATGAAATAAACAACATGCATAATTTTCTTTCTTTCATGTAAATGTTTTTATATTGTTTGAGAAGTCTTGTACAGTATATATGTGGTAATAAGAAGGGCTGGGTCGAGGATGAAGGAAAATGCTACCAAGGGTTAAGCATTTTGTTTTTAAAAGTACATAGTTCGAGATCTGGTTAAATGGTATACCTATGGTATTTTACAAAATTTTGGTATGATTCTCTTATTTAGATATTTGGCATTAAACATGCAGAGAATTTTCTGCTTACCGTATTACATTTTGCTAATCATACAGACATTGGCTTTCACCAACAGATCACCCATCTCTCATAAAACAAATACTGAGACAAGGATATATGCTGTATAATATGCACCGTCAAAAATTAACAATGCCCATTGTTTATTATTTTTCAAACTAAACCATGCTTTATCTGATTGGTCAGTAATTAAGTGTGAAAATTTTAAAAATACTTATTCGTCCAAGCAGAAATTTATGAACTTTATTTTCACTATTCTATAAATGAAATATGCTGCACTTGGCGGAATAAAGGTTAATGACAATTTGACAAAGCCGTATAGCTATACCATATGCTTAAGTAAAGTGTACATTTTATGCAGAATATTTAAAATTTCTTTGATGTAAATGAAATTCAAATACACACTTCTCAAAATAGAGCAAACTGTCATAAGTCAACTGAAGAAGTTGGCTTACTACTATAGCCTTGAAGTACCCATCTGTGGTTAAGTTTGGACAGGGACAATGCAAAGTGCAGTTAATATATTTGCCGAACGCCTGAGCTGGTACAAGATATTGACTGCCTTGTACGTGTCATGAGCGAACGTCATACATTTATATATACAGTCAACATGAACCTGATGCCCTTTATGTATTGTTCACACATGAACGCTGGGATATTTTTAAGTTGTGGAGAAAAGAGCAAGCAAACATATTTCAATTAGGATATAATGGCGAAAGAGATCCATATACGCCCCAATTTAGATTTATGTTAAACAAATAAGCCTGCCCATTACCAATGAATTTCTGTCCACCTTTGTATTTTTTTCAATCATTAGGTTTTAATGTTTTCCATCCATTACTTGTGATTAGCAGAAATGAAAATCGATTAGAGGGTGTTTTTAGGCCATTCATTCTATAGACCAGGGGGTGGTATTGGCACCTTCTAACAATATAATCGGCTCTTTGTGAAGGGGGTAATTGGAGAAAGAGCAGTTCTGTTTACACAGACTCCCGGTTATGGTGCTCAGAGTAATAAGGCCCGTCGACCCTGTCAGAGTAATATGGTCAGACGCATCACATTTATACTTTATATGGGCAATCAGGTCTTATTCAAAAAAAAAAAAAAATTGATTTGCAACTGGAAAAATTCAGAGTTCAATACAGGATTGGACCATATGGTCATTAGCAGACATCTGATAATGACAATCAAACTTATATATAGGAGTTTTTAATAAAATGACTGAGTAAACAGTTTTCTACTGGGGGTATAATTTATTCTGTAAGTGGCTGTTTCTTGACAAAGAGATTGGAAGTGTTCACACTTTTGACCATTAAATGACCAAGGTAAATCAACATTGTAAATACAGGTATATTGATAGGGCTATCATCTCTGTCACACCTCGTCTAGGCTACGCTAAATCTAATCAGAACATGTTGAAACATCTCTACTGCATTCTCTTCTCAGGTTAATTATACCCTTGTGATGCTTATACTTACAAATGTGAACAAAATGTGTCACATTTTTTTTTCTCCACAACTCAAAAATTAATTCCAAACACACTCAGGCAAATCCAATCGTGACTGAAAATTCATCAACAGATATCTGATTGTATGCACATTTTTATAGTAAAACAATCAAATCACACCCTTTAAAGAAATTAGCTACGCATTAAATTTTTAAGGGTGTCTAAGGAATGTGGTTAAGTTTCGTGAATAAATATAGGTGTGTCGACTTTATCACTTAAACATGGAAACAGTGGCAACAAATTGAAATTGTGCAAACCCACAAAGAATTCCGGGGGTGGTCTGTCCATGTTTATGCTAACAGTGTCTGCTAACAAAATTATCTTTCGAGTAGAACAGTTATGTATACCTATAAACACTGTTTGATAACTTACACAGGTAGGACTTGTATAGATTTTAGTACCTGTAAACAGGTAAGATATTTTGTTCAAGGTCCAGGTAACTCTGTCGGTGTTGACCGCTACAGGTGTAAACAAAACTATTGTGTGCCGAAAACAATATCGCCAGCAAAATGGAACGGTGTACCTCACCCCGCCCTCGTAAACTCTCTCACTTGAACCATATAGGTATACAATTCAATCACCACATGGCCAATTATGTTACTACAATGTCCTATTATGTATGGTAGTACGTACACCGTCAAATTTACTTTTGAATGTTGGGAAGGTCAATTCCCCCCCCACCCCCAATTTTTTTTTTTACGAAATGTTAAATTGAGCATTCTCAGTATACAAAGGATCATTGACATAATCTAAAAAAAAAAAAAATCACCTTTTCTCAAAAAGCTGATCAGAGGTTGACTCAGAAAGTCTTATAAAATAAATTTTCCAGTCAAACGCGTGCCTTCCTTTCCTCATATCTTATCATTTTTGTGGGCCAGCTGGATTTCTGTTAGATAGATATCAGAGGTCTCCTTATTTGAATAACACAGATTAAAATTGAGTACTTGATTCTGAAGTACCCTACACAGAATCTTAACATAGGTATCCATTCTGGTCCTCCGTTTTCTAGGTCTGCCTGAGGTCCCCTATCTATTGAGTACCAGGCTACGTACGGTACAATATACTTCAGTGTAGGAGTGGTCGGCCCTATAGTTAAATCATTTAACCTGTTCACTTCATCCAAACTTTTAACAAACACCCCTGTTTTAATTTTAAAATCAACCCTCTAAGTATATTACACAGTCTAGTTGCTGTCGGTATGTATGTGTGCCTAATATGCTGAAGTTTAAGCTTTAGAGGCCAAAACCCATTTTATCTTTCCCTATATATATAGCTATCAAGGAATATATACTTATTGTACAAAATCACAAATAATTTTATCATGATTCTAATCCAAAATGTATCAAGTTAGCAAATTCTGCATCACACAGAAAACATCTTAAGGTCTTAAAATAAATCACAAAAAGGAAAATCATATTTCGCAAACCTGTACATTTACACGGTATATATATATTTTACAAAAGCATTATTTTTTCCCCTATATATTTTCTCTACATCAAACAGTGCTAACCTTTTGCCTGTAATTTTGAGGTGACAATATTGACCGTGAATAACACAGCAATCATTGGCTATAATCGCACAGGTCTCCATTATCCAACTCACAAATACCTGTGAACACCTATTCTTGTCCCCATTACTCAACCAAGCTGAAAAATGATGTACGATGGCGAAAAATACGAAAACTGGGGACCAATGAAATGGTCATGATTAAAGGTTTGGGGTCTGGGATTCAAACAGTGATTACTAAATCAATAGTCTGAAACTCATAAAGCTCTTTGATGTTATGGCAAGCAAGTTGTATAATCAGCATTGGTCTGGTCACTTCTTGGCGATAAGAATTGATCTGTACCAGCACGAAGCTGACAGCTATCAAGATGAATATGGCTACCTTTCTCTTGTCTGTCTCCTCATAATTATCGCACAAATCTCTCACAAACATCAAACAACAACATCTAGTTTTTCACGAAGAAATTCTTTTACTTTATAGTTACCGTGATGTATGAAGTTTTATTGTGCTACATTGCATAATCTTGTTTGATATCTGAGTTACATCATCTTATGTTCGTGTTACTATAGGCTATATATATATATGCACCTTATAAAACTAAAAATGTGAAAGGCCAAAAAAAAAAAGTATGTCTGTTTAGGGTTCCCGACCGACCCTAGCTTTTTACCCCCGACCCAACACTTTTTGAAGGTAGAATTTTTTTTATTTTTTATTTTTTTTAAAACCTGCTGATTTTCGAATTTGTAAGAGGGTTTCTTGCCTTTCAAAATGGCACCCAGCTCTGTGTTGGTGCTAAATGTCAGCATATGGAGCACAATTTGCCTCCAAATGAACCTTGTTTATGTAATTCTTTGTTTTACATACAATAGTAGGGTCATAATCACATGACCACATGGATCGTAAAAATACAAAAAAAATAAAAAAAAATCGACCTACCTACCCTAGTTTTTTTGCCAATGCAACCCTAAACAGTCATATTTTTTTTTGGCCTAAATTAGCAACGATACACCTTCCTCAATTTCTTTTCAATTAAGATTGTTTAATCACGCAGAATAGTCAGATCAGAGATATTCATATTAACGCATTATTTTACATACATTTACGTGTCTTACTCTTATTTGATTCTTGCAATTGGGGAGGGAAGAAGGCTTTTTTAAAAAGAAACGAGATACATTCACAGTTTAAAAATAAGGTGTGGAATACACAATCAATTTATTGAAGACAAGTAGTATGTAAATGTAATACTTCCAAAATGTGAATATCACCTCTGACTTGCTAATTGCTGACTCATTCAACATGGACACGACTATTTAAACATAACATTGCTGGTCTTGGGCTCAATTCTTGGTGGCGACATCCTAGCTATTATTCAGTCAAAACTTTTTTGTAAAAAGGGTTAAGTTGGCTATATAGACGTTCTGAACAGCATTGGCTGCCATTATTGCAAGTATATATACCAGCATGCTTTATCCCCTATCTTTCTCAACTTGAAAGTGTTGAATCAGTGTTGTAGTGAGGTGTTTAACTCATTCACCCCTGAAATTTCATAATGAACTATTCCAACCTTTGAATTGGAACAGTTCAAATGTGTCTTAATTCAGGGGTGAATGAGTTAACAATTTCACTGGTAGTATAGAGATACAATGACTTAACGCTGACAATAGAAAATTTGGAGGTTGACATACTTGCCAACCCTCCCTATTAGGAGGTAGACTCCTAATTTTGGACCCTAAATGTCAAATGTTCCTATATTCTTAGATCTGATGATTTCAGCTGAAAGAACAACTCAAAATATGTCATTTAAGGTTTACTTTGTCTCTGGGGGGTATATATACACACATTTTATTTTATGTTTAATTTTGAGCATGCAGAATCTCCCCAATGGAAATCTCAAAAAGCTGGCAAGTATGTGTTGAGCATATATTTATAAAATTATACATATTAAAAATTAATTTGTGGAACCCTATATACATTTAAAATGAACACAGGTTAAAGCTTGTACTGGCTATAGAAATGCTGAGAGCCATTTGTGTAGTCTTTGAATACGAAGTCTGAAGGATTCCTCCGTCAGCTGTCCCATACATGTATTTGAACCAGACACCCGACTAGCTTATTCACCAGGTTTGTTGTGCCATTATACAGGCACCCATATCCATATGATACTTATAAAGCTTAAATTTCACACCTTGTATTAAATCACAAACATAACGCCCCAACCAGCTATTATAATGTACATATATATAAATATGAGGAAAATAACTAACACTATTGATTGCCGGTCCTATGATGGGTTTGATGGTAACTTATTGATGTTTAACAGGTACCAATCATTATACAGGTTCAATATGGCCACGTTTATGGCCCCATTTCCTTTCATGTCTAGTTGACCCTATATATCGCATTTATTACACGCTTGGCCGAGCCATAAAAGGATGATTGACCATTGCTATACGACGAATCTAGACTAGACGACAGATAAAACGAGACGCGACCAGTCAGAATATCGTCCCAATAATAAACTTCACACGGAAAACATCATTTCTGTAATGGACATTTACAATATAAGGGTTCAATGCTTAAATTGATTTTAAAACTGTAATATTTTTAATACATGTTGAGGAAAGATTCATTGAATGTTTGGTAATTGTATTTATCTGGCTGATAAATTGTCATTTACGCGGTTTATGACTAGGTACTGATCACATTAAGCTGTGTACATGCATGTTGACAGTATTTCTCAAAAGAATTGTGCATATATGTACAAATTATATTGATTTTTCAAACATCTTCCATGTGCTATATATCAGGTTGTAAGATTATATCTGCATGATAATGGGCCAAGACGTTTCCATGTTCCATTCAGTTCTCAGATTCAAACTCAACCACAATTTGAATTTGAATTTAATGTCTGAACTGTGAAAGTCGGTGCCAGAGATAGCACTCCTTGATGTCTAAAACGCTTGAAAATTAGCATGAATTTACATAAACCTGGATAATTGCTTTCACACATATATATAAGTTTGGTTTGTACAACCTGACCTGTATATATGTCACCGTCACAGTCACAGGATCTCAACGTACATTTATTATCATTTAAAACTTTCACACTAAACCTTTATTCCTTCAAGTTTGTTACCAACATGTTCCTTCCTATTGTTGTCCTACACTGAGGGCCAGGTGATGTAATGCTGACTTAGAGGTCAACGTTCGGTGTCTAAAGGTTATGTCACTACGATAGTCTGACTTTGGCCATGTTTAAAGATAGTTATGTATATATACTAGTTACATATGTTTTTGTAATACCTCGTAAAGGATTATAAACGACCTAATGGCCACAGATGTGATATTACATATCCGTGAATGGTGATACATTAAATGGTGGAACTAATGCACTCAGTAAATTGACTTATTTTTATGTGTATGTACGCATGAATCACACTCAGAAACGTCTCTTCTATAGTACATAATACTGTACGTACCAGGGAGCTCTTATTTATGTCAAACCAGTACCCTGTCTCCATTTTTACGTTTCTTACAGATTTCATATAAAAGCACCCTTGCAACAAGTATAAACTTGTAAACGCACCTGTTGAAGCCTTAAAGCATTTTAGTTTTTAAGTGCAGACTTTTTGGTTTTACCATGTGGTGATACTATTTGTGAAATATGGTAAATTGTTTCATTAAGTATGACAGATTTACGCGATTTTGTTTTGGTGACAGGTGATGACAGTCACAAATTAGTTCAGCCAAAACTAATATTCACTTAAAACTCAATCCTTAAAATGTATATCAATTCATATCTTCAAATTGAATCGTGTTCATGTTCCAACTTATTTTCCTGTCCATTAATAAAATATATGTCTTCTAATTAATCATCTTTTATGTTATCTTTTTTAGATACCTTAAAATGGAAAGCTGGTGACAGCTTAAAGCCAATGACAGCGGATTGAGGTTCACGATTGCATTGAATCGACTGAACCTGAACAGTAGCAATAAGTCAATACAACCTGACTGTACACTTGGCACCACATACTTAAGTACTCTCGTGTAAGTTTTTATATTAAAGTCAATCATTACAGCTAATTGATTAGAAGCACAGGCTTATAGACATGTAACAGCTTAGGGATATGTTCTGAATGAATATTCTAATCCCATTCACTCGATATGTGTATCCAGGGACATATGTTGAGGAAGGCATTCATTTGAGACTGATCAAAAGCTTATACTCATATTATTATATATATGTTCAATAGTTTGTCCCCATACTAACTCCAGTTATTAGTTCCAATGATTTTGCCTTAATTATTCATAATCCAATAAGTGACAATCACATTAATTAATACAAATATCTATATTTTTGGACCACATAGGTTTGGTAGTAGATGAAAGATGGAATCGTCACACTACAAAAGCCGAACATTTCAAACCACAAGCTTTGACATTTAACCATGGGGGTTTGACAGCCACAAATGTTTGACATTTAGCCACAGGGGTTTGGCAGCCACACATGTCTGACAATTAACCACAGGGATTTGACAGACACTAATGTCAGACATTTAGCCACAGGGATTTGACATCTACAAATGTCTGACATTTAATCACAGGGGTTTGATATCTACAAATGTCTGACATTTAATCACAGGGGTTTGACATCTACAAATGTCTGATATTTAACCACAGGGGTTTGACAGCAACAAATGTCTGACATTTAATCACATGGGTTTGACATATACAAATGTCTGACATTTAACCACAGGGGTTTGACAGCAACAAATGTCTGACACTTAATCACATGGGTTTGACAGCCACTAATGTCTGACATTTAATCACATAGGTTTGACATCTACAAATGTCTGACATTTAACCACAGGGGTTTGACAGCAACAAGTGTCTGACATTTAATCACAGGGGTTTGACAGCCACTAATGTCTGACATTTAATCACATGGGTTTGACATCTACAAATGTCTGACTTTTAACCACAGGGGTTTGACAGCCACTAATGCCTGACATTTAATCACAGGGGTTTGACATCTACAAATGTCTGATATCTAACCACAGGGGTTTGACAGCCACTAATGTCTGACTTTTAATCACAGGGGTTTGACATCTACAAATGTCTGACATTTAATCACAGGGGTTTGACATCTACAAATGTCTGATATTTAATCACAGGGGTTTGACACCTACAAATGTCTGATATTTAACCACAGGGGTTTGACAGCAACAAATGTCTGACATTTAGCCAAAGGGGGTTGACAGCCACAAAAGTCTTACATTTAGCCACAGGGGTTTGAGACACAAATGCCTGACATTTAGTCACAGGGGTTTGACATCTACTAATGTCTGACATTTAATCACATGGGTTTGACATCTACAAATGTCTGACATTTAATCACAGGGGTTTGACATCTACAAATGTCTGATATTTAACCACAGGGGTTTGACAGCTACAAATGTCTTACATTTAGCCACAGGGGTTTGAGCCACAAATGTCTGATATTTAGCCACAGGGGTTCGACAGACAAAGGTCTGACATTTAGCCACAGGGGTTTGATAGCCACAAATATCTAATATTTAGCCACAGGGGTTTGACAGCCATAAATGTCTGTTATTTAACCACAGGGGTTTGACAGTCACAAATGTTTGACTTCAAGGGTTTCATATTTGTCATCCCTAAAAAAAACATTTGAATATTTGAAAATAATGAATGCAGATATAGGTTGTCTAAATTAAATACAGTGAAGCAACTCTCTTTCTAAATGCAAGGTCCAAGGTCAGGCACCTGACTGAATTACACAGGTAATCAAACACTGAACTCAGGGTCATATTACACAGGTAATCTAACACTGAACTCAAGTCATATTACACAGGTTGTCAAACACTGAACTTAGGGTCATATCACACAGGTAATCAAACACTGAACTCAAGTCATATTACACAGGTATTCAAACACTGAACTTAGGGTCATATAACACAGGTAATAAAACACTGAACTAAGGGTCATATTACTAAGGTAATCAAACACTGAACTTAGGGTCATATTACACAGGTAATCTAACACTGAACTCAAGTCATATTACACAGGTATTCAAACACTGAACTTAGGGTCATATTACACAGGTAATAAAACACTGAACTAAGGGTCATATTACTAAGGTAATAAAACACTGAACTAAGGGTCATATTACTAAGGTAATCAAACACTGAACTTAGGATGATATTACACAGGTTGTCAAACACTGAACTCAGGGTGATATTACACAGGTAATCAAACACTGAACTCAGGGTGATATTACACAGGTTGTCAAACACTGAACTTAGGGTGATATTACACAGGTAATCAAACACTGAACTCAGGGTCATATTACACAGGTAATCAAACACTGAACTCAGGATCATATTACACAGGTAATCTAACACTGAACTCAAGTTATATTACACAGGTATTCAAACACTGAACTTAGGGTCTATTACACAGGTAATCAAACACTGAACTCAGGGTCATATTACACAGGTAAGCAAACACTGAACTAAGGGTCATATTACTAAGGTAATCAAACACTGAACTTAGGGTGATATTACACAGGTTGTCAAACACTGAACTTAGGGTCATATTACACAGGTAATCAAACACTGAATTCAGTGTCGTATTACACAGGTAATTAAACACTAAACTCAGGGTCATATTACACAGGTAATGAAACACTGAGCTCAGGGTCATATCGCACAGGTTGTCAAACACTGAACTTAGGGTCATATTACACAGGTAATCAAACACTGAATTCAGTGTCGTATTACACAGGTAATCAAACACTGAACTCAGGGTTGTATTACACAGGTTTTCAAACACTGAACTCAGGGTTGTATTACACAGGTTATCACACACTGAACATATGGTCATTTTAGACAGGTTAAGTTCAGAAAAGTTGTTAGCACTAACAATGTGGTCATGATAGAGTAGTCTTAACAGTTAGTTAAGCTTAAACTTGCCATAGACAGCTAACAAGTCAAACAATTCAACCCTCTGATAGGATAATCAGTGGTCATAAAGGTTGTCATTTATCCAGTATACTGTCGACATTGTAAGGTGTTTAAAGCATAGAAATATCTACAATTAAAACATGCAATAATTCACCAACCATTCACACTGTATTTAAAACAAAAATTTGTTCAATACTTACATTTTAAGGCTTTGAAGGCCAGCTCAAAGGAAAGCCTCTTTTCCATATCATCTTGGAAATTCAGTTCTGGTATATCCTGCACTTTACTTTTCAGCGCATCATGGTTTTTACGCTTAAGGTAGGGATTTTCTCTTTCATCCTTACTGTCATGTTTGAGCGCAGAGAAAACTTTGGCAGCCTTGATAAAACACTGGTGACTGTACAGACAAGGTTCCTTCTTGAAAAAACGAGCTCGGAGTTCCGGATCGAGGTCCAAGTGATCATCGTCTATTCCATTTTCCTCGTACTCCTTGTCCCCAGGAATGCTGACGGATGCTACAGACATTTTACTCTTCATTCTTTTATCCTCTCTCAATGGTTCATTGTGTGAGGCAGCCTGGAAGCTTACAGCTGAGGTGGCTTGCTGAGCAAACCTCTCACTATCGTTGGAGTGCGTCCGACTCGGCAAAGAGTAGCTGAAAGTTTCAGCTGTTGGTGACATACTAATGTTTTGATGATGTATAATCCAGTATGTTGGGCAGTTCCGTCTCCACGAGTTTGGCTTTTGATCCTAGAAAAGTGGTATGTGATTGGTTCTGCTCATCTACAGGAGCTGTCAATCAGGCAGAAGAGGGTATGACCTGCAGGTTACGATACAATCTCCCAGGTGATGGTATGCCTGGCTCCTGTTATAGTTCTAGTGGGCCGCTATCAATCCCCAGTGACTTATTGCTTTCTGTAAAGAGAAATTACCTGTGCGAGTTAAATCACACACAGCTGACTGCCAGGTATCAGAGGGTTTTAACACAGAGGCAGTAGGGCAAACATTTATACTCCCATGCTACTGGGCACCTGACTTCATCAAACTTTCAGGATCAATCGGTCTACCTGTTCTTATATATACACCCAGGTTTCCAGTGGATTGAATCACATTACCCATTCTGATATGGCCTCTGTTGCCTTACCAGTACAATAAACAGTCAACATGGAACCTCGCTCACAGGTAAAAACCCCACACAGATTAACACAGGAATAGGTCGTTCTGAGACGTACTGTGTGGTTATAAGCTTTGGTCAGATAAAAACAGTCCTTAGTCAGGAATTTAATCAGAAGTCTTATGAATGAAAACAAGTAGCTGTGTGCTATACACCCACTGATCATGACAAGTTGTAAACATGAGGTCATAGGGCTTTAAACCCCTTATTAAGGAAACATAATATCAAATCGTTTTAGGTAAATAGGTTATACACAATATTTTCTCATTGGATTTGAACAAGTATTAATGAAAGGGTTTTTACAAGAAAATCTTACAGCATGGGAAATTCCAATTAGCAGTTAATTTCTTAAAAGAATTTCATAATACTCTATATTCTTTCATAATACTCTATTAGATAAAACATTTCTGTAGGCTATCATTATATAATTAGATACCATTTTCTGATGTTCACATGTCTACATTTAATAAGTTATATTTTTTATTCTTGACCCCAGACATTTCATTTCAAAATTATTTTATAGTTGCAATTAACAATAGGATTGGGCACAGGCATTGCCTATTAAAGCTCTTTCTATATAGAAAGGCATCCATTTCAAACATATACTGCATATAAATTGAAGTTGTAATATATTAAGTTAAAGTATATACAATGTAGGGTAGGCCGAACCAATAAGCCTGAGTTCTATATATATGTACATAGAGATTAGCAGTGATCTAATTGGAATATCAGGAATACCAGAGATTTTAACAGGGGGTAGATCTAGTGTTTGGTTAGGTCACTTCAAGGTCACTGTCAGACTGCAGGTCCATCATATCCTGTTTTGTGCCTTTAAGATACATTTGATATAATGTTTCCAACATATTTAATTCATAATAATAACTCTTAGGGTAGAAATTAAACATATTCCTTGATATCAATTTGAAAAATAATCAATTTAATCAGACAATTGATCAATGAACTTACTCAGATTACAATTAAGCTGATGGGAAAAAATCAGAAAAGAAAATATATCTTTACACTATGGTCATATTTCCCGTGGATCATACATTAACACAGATGTGACTTTTCTGACCAACATTCTCTATCATTTATTTCAATGTATCACAAACTTAAACCAGTGCAACAGAAATATTCTTTTGTTGCATAATAAAGAGTGTTCTCTTTCATCGAGTACCTATCCCAGTGATCCAACCCTAGTACTCCAGTGATATACATGAATACAATCTATTAGGAACAAACTCTGAACTATAGAATTAAACTCCACCAAGTCTACCGCATCACAATTCTTTGGCGAGCTTTAGAGATACAAGTCAGTACACACCACTTAAAAGAGTTTTAAAATGCCAACTTTTAATAATAAATGCAATAAAACACTGTGACATTATTAGGATAAAAGAAGATCTATTCGAAGACCAGAATATTGAATGTTATGACGTATTTATCTATAACGAGACATTAAATACAACAATAAAATAGGGATGTGTTTCAGGTAGAGGTTATTTCTAGCAAAATAAAATTGTTGACAAAATTCCGACGGGTCATAAATGGGCAATTTACCTTATCCTATTACAGATAGCAGTAAACAGGCAGATAGGATTTATCTGAGGGCCTACCTGTTGCACAGCTTTAAATGTCATGAGAAATAGGTAATAAACCAGAATAGTGATGCATCTCAGACATGTAGTGATCTGCATGGGTACAAAAGAGTCAATCTGAATTGTTTTAACACAAATAAGTAATTTATATACATTTAACTAAAATAAAGAAATTAAAATACAAATTAAAATCTTTAAAGCGTAAACCTTGATGCATTCCTGTCCCCTGTACTCCCTGCCCAACACAAAAAAAGGAGCTATAGCCCCACCCCCAATATTTTCATGCTAAAAAATGTAATACCCCAACCCAGGGTTTCACCTCTGAACCCCCTCAGTTTCAATTTGCCTTCCCTAAATCTGAGTTTGGCAAGACTAACAGTCAAAAATGGGTCACAGTGACCTACATTCATATAAAGGCATAATATTCCTTACGATGTGAAGTTTGATAACTGTTGCACTTTCAGTAGTAGTCTTAATAGCATAGACATTAGTTCTACTGACTAATGCAGGCAGACACTTCAATGATGCGAGGGCATAACAAATAAACTCAAATCATGAATACTTATTTTTACATAGTATTTAGAAAAATGAAAAACCTGGTTTGAAATGAATCCAAAAGTTTAATATCAAAATCTTGCATGCAATAATTGTCTCCTTCCGAATGTAAGTCTACCTGCTAACATATATGTATTCAAGCCAATGCATTAACGCATTGACCCCTAAAGACACATTTGAACTCTTCCAATTCAAAGGTTGGAATAGTTCATTATGAAATTTCAGGGGTGAATGAGTTAAACTTCACATTATGTATCCATTAGTTGAGTCATCTTTATTTATTCACCAGAAAAAGAAAGTATTCTTAAAAGCCACTGAAGACAGCCAAACAACCAGTATACCAAATGACCTGATGGTTCCAACCCAACTTAATGCACCTGATGACCCAAAGATTTCCATCACTAGTGACAGAATGCTATTTAGTAATTCAACACAAAGATAAATACAATGGAATCGTCAGAGGCCTGTTCAGCTTATACATAAACCTTTACTGATTATACCTGAGTCAAATTCACATCAATCTAATCTCACAAGAGGAACAGTTTCTATGACTAGACCCACGGAATGATTAAAGAAGTGATATATAAGAATTCTATCTTTAGTGGACTGATTGACTTGTTATATAAACACTTATAATGAAATATTAAAAACAACTTACTAACCACTCAGCCGTTATTAGTCTCGCTATACTGAGTGACACTACCAAGCTCAATCCCTCGCTATGATTCCTGGACCCCTCCGCAGGGGACAACCTGGGGACCCCCTTGTTTGGTTGATCCCCACCCCGCGCCACTTAACAAGTATTAACAATCAATACATAGTCTGAATAGCCCTATCTTCAAGTGAAATATACAAACTTATCAATCTGTTCAGTCGTAAACCAAACAGTTGATAACTCCACGTTTTCTCAAACAAATTTTCGAATATGTCAACAGTCTGTAGTGGAAAGTCAAAACTACTCGTCATGAGTTATTGATAGAAATTTGTATCTCCCCGGGTGTCTGATCGACGGCACCATTTTGATCATTTCTGTAATAAACAGGGTCATTTATAATAGAGGGACAAACATAATTGTCATGTTAAATTGATAACATTCTATTCTTGTTGTTGACAAATTCGAAAAATGTGAGACAACGGAATGGCACACTAATTGTGTATATATGTAAACATGTCACGCTGTCATGAAACAGCAATGAATGAGGCCAATAATCATAATACATGTTTAATTAAAAAAACACCAACAGTTTCAAACAATTTAGAGGACAACAGACAAATGTTTACATTCAATTTCCAGCCTTTTTTAAATTGCAAGACAATAATCAATAGAATAATTCATGGAGCTGGATATTATTATAGACATCTCTAACTGCTTTTGCGTTCTTGCTTTTACAAACTCACACTTTCAGGAAGCGTCAGTCAAAAGACCAACATTTCTAAATAATTTGAAAAGATGAAAAAGATTTCTAAATTTCTTAAGAAAAACATAAAGCAGAAATTCATGTTGTGTTTTAGCAAGTTTGGTCGGTATGTTCTTGAAGCTATAGTCGAGAAGTATTCAGCAGAAAATTGACTCGTAACTAAAAGGCTGACATTGAACAATGAGGAAAACTTTACCATGTGAGAGCTTGCCTCATATAGTATAGAATCTACTGTAGCCCTTAAGGTAGGATGTGTACCATCAGCTAACAATTCAACCCTACTTTTAGGATGAGTACCACCAGCTAACAATTCAACCCTACTTTTAGGATGTGTACCACCAGCTAACAATTCGACCCTACTTTTAGGATGTGTACCACCAGCTAACAATTCGGCCCTACTTTTAGGATGTGTACCACCAGCTAACAATTCGACCCTACTTTTAGGATGTGTACCACCAGCTAACAATTCGACCCTACTTTTAGGATGTGTTATACCACCAGCTAACAAATCGACCCTACTTTTAGGGGATGTGTACCACCAGCTAACAATTCGACCCTACTTTTAGGATGTGTACCACCAGCTAACAATTCGACCCTACTTTTAGGATGTATACCACCAGCTAACAATTCGACCCTAGTTTTAGAATGTGTACCACCAGCTAACAATTCGACCCTACTTTTAGGATGTGTACCTCCAGCTAACAATTCGACCCTACTTTTAGGATGTGTACCACCAGCTAACAATTGGTGACCCTACTTTTAGACTGTGTACCACCAGCTAACAATTCAACCCTACATTTAGGATGTGAACCACCAGCTAACAATTCGACCCTACTTTTAGGATGTGTACCACCAGCTAACAATTCGACCCTACTTTTAGGAAGTGTACCACCAGCTAACAATTCGGCCCTACTTTTAGAATGTGTACCACGAGCTAACAATTCGACCCTACTTTTAGGATGTGTACCACCAGCTAAAAATTCAACCCTACTTTTAGGATGTGTACCACCAAATAACAACTCAACCCTACTTTTAGGATGTGTACCACCAGCTAACAATTCGACCCTACTTTAAGAATGTGTATCACCAGCTAACAATTCGACCCTACTTTTAGAATGTGTACCACGAGCTAACAATTTGACCCTACTTTTAGGATGTGTACCACCAGCTAACAATTCGACCCTACTTTTAGGATGTGTACCACCAGCTAACAATTCAACCCTACTTTTAGGATGTGTACTACCAGCTAACAATTCGACCCTACTTTTAGATTGTGTACCACCAGCTAACAATTCAACCCTACTTTTAGGATGTGTACCTCCGGCTAACAATTCAACCCTGCTTTTAGGATGTGTACCTCCGGCTAACAATTCAACCCTTCTTTTAGGATGTGTACCTCCATCTAACAATTCAACCCTACTTTTATGATGTGTACTACCAGCTAGCAATTCGACCCTACTTTTAGTATGTGTACCACCAGCTAACAATTTGACCCTACTTTTAGGATGTGTACCTCCAGCTAACAATTCAACCCTACTTTTAGGATGTGTACCACCATCTAACAATTCGACCCTACTTTTAGGATGTGTACCACCAGCTAACAATTCAACCCTACTTTTAGGATGTGTACCATCAGCTAACAATACGACCCTAACTTTTACTCATTAAATCGGAAAGTTGTAGACAGAAACCTTTGCTATTAATACCCAGACTTCCTTCCTAAGTTTAAATCAAATTCTGTTTATTGATCTTTTAAATTTTTAAATGAAAGTTATAGTTATCAGAAATGTTTGTTTAGAACTAAAAGCGTCAGAAGAGCCCTGTATCCTGTGATTATGAAACAACTAAAGGCTAAATATAATAATTTGACCTTTGGCCTCAGTATTGGGCATTTAATTATGTTTGGGAATACAACATATTTTTATGATAATTATGGTACTAAGTGTCACATATTTATCTATATACATGTATCTCATGTAGTAGGGGCATTAACATATTAAGCAACTTGATATTACTGCAAACATGCAAATTTTAGCGATATTCTGATTTTATCCCTTTTTTGCACTTTAACCGTTACACTAATTGAAATTCTCTGAATGTTTTCTATAGCAGATAGACTCTTTAGTGTGACAATTCATTTGTGTGCGAGGATCAATTAAAATTTGATAATAAAATAAAATTTGTGTCTACTTAATTAAGTTTTCTACATTATAAGTTAATCAAACTGTCATTCTAGTGTTAAAGTAACTTTTTTGAAATTACGTGTAATGATTTACTTCCACACTTCATTTTCTTCATTGTCATATAAGAAATACACACATGGCTACAGGCACAAGCACAATCCTGAATAAGATATATACCCTGGTACCACTATCAATGATGTACAGGCCAGTCAGCAAACTTAAAATCCAACAATGCACAAGACCTAGCTAGCACCACCCATAACCGTATTGACCAGGAATTTATAGCAATGCCACATGCACAAGTTAATTGTCATTGAGACAGGAAATGAGGATTGATTTTTGTCAGCATATTATTGATCTGCTGAAAAGAAAGAAAAAAATCCTTAATTGCAAAGATAGTAAAGTACGCGGAACACTGCTTGGTATGCTAATCCGCAGGAATGACATGTTATTCTAGAGACAACAGACAAGATCTTGTGTACTGCCACAGCAATTATTGAATTTATTCGCCACAAAATATACAATTCAGGAAGCGGAAAGGTAATTTTATAGTGGTTATACCGTTTTTATGACAAGAGAATCAATGTTATTTGAACGCTGGTAATTTTTCTGGCATGTCATTGTATAGCGATGGGTGAAATCTGACTGGATCATGTCACAGGTTAAAAGTCATAGTTCTACTCATTGATCAGACAGATGAGATTTTAACAAAACCATAGAAAATTATCATAATATTTGTGTTTTTTTAATAAATGGACACCAGCTTATATAGGTTTTCAATATCATATACCCTGGGTGCTATGTAGTGTATGTCTTTAATAACACCATCACATGCATATTTGATAAATTGTAACACGAACATGTACTTGCGTACAATATCGAACATCTATAGTGAAAGTACAGTGACATTACAAATTGAAATATTAAAATTAAGAAGGGCCATTCTATGTAAATTTTAAAGAAAATTGGAACATGGAGGGGTCAATTTCAGTTTTAAGGGGTCATTGACCCCAATTTCGACCCCCTCCAGGATTTTCCCTGAAAGAAACAGACTGGCTAGATAAAACATTCAGTTTCAAACTGAAATAAGACAAAAAGATATATCTGAATCTCTTAAAGCTACTGAAAAAAGTTTGGGTAACTTCGTAACTAATCAGTTTAAAGTTTTAATGTTGGCATGCACTTCAAATAATAAACCAGAACTACAATAATTTACCAAATGATACTCTGATATATTATATATAGTATATATCAATATAGTGTTGGTCTATATGGCAAGAAATATCTCATAATTTCAATTTATTTGTAAATTGTTTTATATGGCAGATCATTACAGATTGTAGAACTTTTCATTAAAATAAACTTATAATTTCTATCCCGCATACTATACAATTCAGCCAAAAGTTAAAACACCTTGTAACAGAATGCACGTAGAAGTCATTAGATTGAATTTCAAAAAGAGAACATTTTGAAAGCGAGAAAACATAAGTAGACTACAGTATAAAATAACGAAGCGTTAAAACTTACATACAACTTCAGAGTTAAGTATCCGTAAATGGGGCTTAAAAGAGCAACTTTTGTGGTTTTATACCTGGGTGATTGTTTCTGGTGTGATTCATAACGGGATGTTTATTGTGACGGCAAGGTCTGTGTGGTTTTATGTAAATGACCTTTTGAGTGGAGAGGGTTCATCGCTAGCACAGTCAATACCCGTACTGGTCGACAACAAGCCACACTTCCGATCCCTACACTTACCCATATTTGTTCCGATGCCCTGTTTGTTGGTACTTGTTGCTTAAATCCACATGCAGTTTAAAATTACCAACCTTAAATTGACCATGCTATATATATATATATATCTAGCAATGATAATGTTACAAGTCAATGGCGGTGTGGTGACATTAACGAGAGTTTGAGCTGACATCGCCATAGTTGATCCCATTAGTACCCGAAACTTACATTATCTACAACCTACTACAATGTACACAGTCAGGTCTACCACACAACTTAATGGCACAGCTTTCTTCATTTATCAAAATTAAATTTTAACTGTAGGCTATTAGATAAGCTTCAGGGACTGTTACTGGAGATCTGCATACAGCAAAACCCTGCTAACTGCCCAACCCAGGGGTCCAGATCAATTACTTTGAAGGCCATGGCATATTCAACAAATGTGAGGTTGGTTACTATGTTTTTATGTATCAACTGGAGAAGGACCCTATATTGTAGCATGTTGGTAATTTAGCAAAAGAAAATTTGAAGATATATAACAAGGCAAAGTATTACAAGGCCATCTGTAGTCCCCCTGCAATTCACCATCCCAACATGTACCATCTTCGACACGCCAGGGGTTACGCTCACTTTCGCTCTCTGCACCCCTGGAACATGTCATAGCAAAATTGTAGGCACAAGATAGCTGTTTGATTGCATGGTCTCGGGTAAAAAAAAAATGACCAATCGCCAGGCTGATACCTGTACTTTGAAGATTACAAAGGAGTGACACCCTACTTCAAAATGTGACAGAGAGATTCTTTTGATAAACATCAAAGGGTCAAAATAGTCTTCTTGTCTCGTCCACCAGGTGGTGTACACTGAGCCTTCAATTTTTCTATGACATGTTCCAGGGGTGCAGAGAGCGAAAGTGAGTGTAACCCCTGAAGTGTCGAGGATGCACATGTTCTTGCATACAAATCTGGTTACTCCAGGTGAAATACTAGTACAGAAGATAAACCACAAACAACCTTTTTGAAAGGTTCTCATCAAAGGTCAAAGCAAAGGTCACAGTGACCTACTTATTTCAAGTTTCAAGATCATAGCTAGGTTGAAATACATTTTAGTGTCCAGAAACAATATTACCACAATGGGTCACTGTGACATTAACTTTTAACCTGTTGACTACCAAAAAAATGTTATCCCATTTAACTTTAAATGTCATTGGTAGAAACGTTCCATGCGTAAACAAATGCACAATGCAATGGATCATTGCGGCCTTGGTCTTTGACCTCAAATTCAATAGAGCTGGTGATCTTACAGATAGAAGTCATTCTGGAAAGTTTTCAAGTTCAAAGACGAAGCTATTCTAACAATGCTTTTTATTCAACTGTAACCTTGAACTTTGACCTTGTGACTCTAAAATTTAATACAATTCTTTTTCATCCAATGGGTATACAATTTGTACTTCTGTGAAGTTTATCACTAAAGTTGAACCAAAATACAGGTTAATTTTTTGGACACTAATTTGTTTGAGTATTAACCATACCCTTGGGCAGGCAGTGACTGACAGGGGTTTGGTTTTATTTTGTTTAACGTCCTATTAAAATATAAGGTTATTTAAGGACGTACCTCTGTGTGTTTTTAACTGTAAGCGTGCATGTGTGTATGTATGCTGGAGACAGGGTATGTTGTGTACTTGCCTCCTTGTAATAGCGCGGATCTGATGCAGACTTTATAGTGCTATATCTCATTGAAACACCATGCCGAAGACAGTCAGCACCACAGCATTCTGCCTGGTCACATTATACTGACAACGGTTGTATACCCAATAATACAATGTACTTAAAGCATTAGAAAGTGTTCAGGCAACTGTCTCAAAAGTGAAGTATTTTGATATTTTAACCATGTATCATGCTAAAGCCGAGTCATTTTTCGCTAAGATAATCGTGTAATGAATATTCCGAAGCTATGGCAGGATGTACAAATTATTCATTCTGCCAGGTCTGAACTTATTTCTTTTGTATACAGGTTATACACAGGTACTGGATCATCCTACCCCTGCAGTGACCATGACAAGCCAACATGACATTCCGTTTAGTTCCTAAATTATTTAAATCTTGTTGTAGGCGTAATATCTTAAAGGTATACCACCTTGAATCATGAAATTCCAATTTTCAAATTATGTTTGATCACAGCTCATAAATCACAGGCATCAACGAAGGAGTTGAGAGTGAGATTTAAATTTCTGAGGCATGAAATTAAATCTAGCATTTATCAATTTTATTTATAAAAAAAACGTTTAAACTGAACAGAACACCTCACAAATATAAAGATATTCATAAACAAGATGAAATGGAGGCACTTTAAATTACAAGGGGTAAAGGCAAGATTTGATTAAACCTTGCTTTCTTGCAAAAGAAAGAAAATCTATTTCTTATTAAAATTTCCTTTTCAAAGTAAATGGACACAAACACTTTTGTGAAATCATAAGCCCCTATTTACAATTGATCACGGATTAATAAAAAAAACCCAGCTCAAGTAGGTTAAACTTGAGCCACTGTCAATAAGTTGGAAGTTTAATATTACTTTTCTGACACACAAAATATGTGTATAGGGCAGGACTCAACTGCCATTATTGCAACAACAACAGTATCTTAACAAGACTCTGATCAGGCAGTCACATCAGTACGAACGATTTGAAAATCTTCAGAGAGGTATAAAAGGTGATATATTCTAATAATTTCGTTTGCTGGATAACCGAACTACTCGGTAGTGAAGAGGACGTAAAACCAATCAATCAATAACACAGGATTTTATCTTTTGTGAATTTGCATTGTTTCATATATATATATATATATAGTAACTGAATAACATTATTTCCCTTGCGACTTTTTGCAATTTTTTCAAAAACAATATTCCTTTATTTTCTTTAAAAAAATCAAAACTTCTCTTTTTTTAGTCTGTTTTATAATTCAACTGTATTCTTTTACTTGATGTGATGATTACATCCTTCAAAATTTAGCAATTCTAAATAGAAAAATAATAATGTAGGTACCTTAGCTGAAGGCCTTGAAGACTGGCAGAAAAAGAGTGTTCTGAGCCAAGAGTATGTATAGTGCTTCATAGAGTGAAAGTCCCTAAAATTTCATAAATCTTTTCCTGAAGACAGATGAGGGATTGGAGAAATGAAATGTTGAAATGCATATTACTCAAATTGTTGTCTTACTAATATGGTGAACCCTTACATTTTTGTGTGCTTAGGCAGGGGTTTGATTTTCACGGAAGCCCAATAAGCTCATTCACCCCTGAAATTTCATAATGAACTATTCCAACCTTTGAACTGGAAGAGTTCAAATGTGTCTTCAGGGGTAAATGAGTTAAAGTCTGGAGTTTATAAATTTGATGTTGAGTTTAGTGAAAATTTCTATATTTAATATGAAAATATTGCTCGAACTAGTACAGTTTTGTGAAATCAGTCCACAGGCTAGAACTTAAAATATACAATTGAACTCCAGACACTTCACTTTTCCTCTAGTCTTTGTAAAATGACATCTAGTAGTAACACTATCTAGTTGGAAGGTGAGATTTTATTTGACTTGACCTGCCTGAAAAATAAAGATGCTGTAAAATAGTAATTTAACTGTGGAAAACGAAAGTTCACACCAGAAGCACATAAAACAGAAAATATATATATCCTTCAAAAGAAATTTCTATTCGTTTAAAGATAGATTTATGTCCTTCCAAAACCCCTAAACCATGTTTATGGCATATTAATTACATTTCTGTACAGAAGAACCTTTTGGAACAAATATTGCACTTGGGTGGGCTACATACTAATTTCTTTGTTATAGCCTACCTGTTTCTACTTGGCCTACATACCTGCCTAAGCAGCATATCCCATAATCCTCCAGATATAGGTGGCACATGCACTGCTTGTCTTCACTTATAATATACAATAAGACTTTTTTTCTTTTGGAGTATTAAGGCAATAATATTATCTTCAGCTTGATTGCATTCACATAACTTTGGTTCCTAAAAAAAGGATTTGTCAGATACTTATGAAATATTCAAATGCAAATCTGCAAAAACACTTAAGCCATCCTTCGAAATAAATACCAGATGTATTCGTTCTGAAGGGCCAACATGTCATTTATAGTCCAACCACGCACAAAGTGGGTTGCGTTGTTGAATGTATCAATAAACATTTGTGTTGCCAAGTTAGATCAAGACATATTGAGATGAATGATGTTAATGCCCAATACTGTTATTAGCATATGACCCATGTCTGATAGATTTTTACTTCTCAATAGAACTGGGCTTGGCTGTCAAAGATAGATTTGTTTAGCTGCTGATTTCCCTATGGCCCATATCTATACACAGCATTCCATTACAAAGATATGGAAATGCTGGGTAAAATCTGGTCAAGCATTAGTTAGTTATTATCACTGGCACATCAGGCATGTAACAGAAATAAGATCAGCGAACAATGCAACCAACCTAACAACAAAGTAATTAATTATGACACATATATATATATATATTGATTTTTTTGTAAATCTATGTGATTTTTCCATTACAAGCAGTCAGCAGACATTTTTTTTATCATGGAATGCTAAAAGACTTTTCCTATCTAGGCCTAGGTGTCAATGTAAACAAACTTAGGCCTACTTTAAAAAGATTGCCAAAGAAGCTGGTTGTGAAAATTCAAAACTGACGTGTGACCAACTGCACATCTCATTGATCTGGAAGCAGCCCTACGAAAGTGACCAATTCTGTATACGTAGGAAGCAATTACTTTCTCAAGTAGCTGCTTGTATGGCCCACCATATACATACAAATTTAATCTAAACTTGTATATTATATTATAATCTGTGACGTTTTGTCCGAAAAACAAACATGCCGTTGCAAACTAACTTGAACTTCGTTGTCATAGACCCAAACAGCTTATTTGGTAAATGAAAAGTTCCAATGTCCAAATATTCTTTAAATTACTTACAATGTATGTGTAAATTATCTTGATATTGGAAATAAGATTACCCCATATTGCGGTTACAAAGCCTCCCATACTGCTGCCTGTTATAGTGCTCTCATTTTTGTTTTGGTTTCAGCCTCCGTCCGCCATTTTGTGTGACGTTACGCGATTGTGCATATTGTGGTCGTTTATTGGACGATCACAAATATATTGACCAATGGATATTGACGTCAAGGCATTTATTTTCCCGCCATTTAGTACGCTTTCCAATGGTGATTTGTAGCTCGATTCAATCGATTGCATTTTTCAACTTAACACAAATAAAATGTACCGTTTTACTTTGTAGAAATATTTTAGGAATGGTCTGGAATTTCTATTATTCTGCCCCCGGTTTAATGAAGATACCTTATCTTAGATGTTTCCTTAACTTAAAATCGCTGAAGGGATTCCGAGTCAAGAAAAATATTTTCTGAAATAGATCTTGCATTCCATGAACGCATCTTTGTCTAAAAGGACTTTTAAATACCTAAGCCTAGCGTTGGATGCAAAATATGGTCGCAAAATATTTTAATTTATTTATTAAGTTTTATTATTTTAATCAGACAGTCGGCAGGACACCGCTAGAATGGTGGCTGAATAGTACCATTTTCGCTTTTTCGCAGTCATTTTCAACCGCGAAAAAGCGAAAATAGCACTAATTAGCCACCATACTGACAAATGTTGCCGTAAATATTCTGATTAGATATTTTACTATTCTAGTGTAACAGGACAAGAAAGAAAGAAAAAAATCACTTTGTGACGGTCCAAAATTCGTTTGACTAGCAAAGACAGAGAAATCTTCGAAACTCAGTGTAGACATCGAATATTCATATAAACATTTTTGGGAAATAATCTAGATTGAAGATATTGACCGATATATGAAAAGATATATGAAAAGGCCTAGGCCTTTCATTTTCAGTTAATTTACGTTAACTAGCAGGAAAACCTCTTTGTTAGATGTTTCGAGAAACTGAAACCTTTTTTTTACTTCGTAGTATAGATCTAGGTGAAACATGCAACAGAATTGGCTGCAGCGTTTCCTCGTGCCCTCTGCCCAATGATAATAAAAAAAAATCAAAGACTTAGTAGGATTGACATCTGATATACGGTCGAGAACAATCGGGACCCGTCGGCACTTTCCGTAAACGAGATAAATAGCCGTTTACGGAAAGTGCTGACGGTTCCCGATTTGTGGTCGGGAATACGATTGATATAAATAAATGTCTTTGTCAAGTGTTTTTACGAGCTTTTTCATAATAACTTAGTTGCACGTTTTTATGAGACTGGGTACATGTGTTTACAATACTGTATGGCGTACCATCAATTTTCAGTTTTATCTCACATCAACTCCTGATACATATGTGTCTGTACTTGATTTGAAGTAAAATATTACCCGCTTTGAATAAGATACATGTATACATGTTGCTCATGAATTATCTATATGTCAGCCATATACAGCTCTTAATAAGTTGAATTTCTATACATGGCAATATTTGAATTACAAAAAAAAATCGCAACATAATTAAAAACGGACAATTTCGATAGTTAATAACACAGGGACCTGCGAATTTGATACAGCTATATTTGGACCTTAACTAATATGTTCAGAGTAACACCTTAGTTTAGGTCCAAATATAGCTGTAACAAATTATCTGGTCCCTTTGGTTAATAAGGGATGGTCTGGACCGGGCCCGTTGTTCAGGGAAACCTATGGATATCCCAACTTCTAAAATCGATTCAAACTTCAAACGGGCGATCATCGTTGGAAGGGAGAGTTTCGGTCCGAATAATCAGAGACAGACTGCCGAAAATAGATTGATATTTATGTCTTTATTTTAAGATAATTAATTGAAACCACACTATTTTTGGTTGTATAATGCAGAGTTATTTTTATCGAAATGTTGACACGAGAATGACGATAGGAAACAATGATAATCGCCTGGAAATCCTCGTGAACGGCATCAGTGCACGTGGTACGTGGTCACTTTGAGGTCAGTCACTCGGTCAATAAATCCCTTGAACATGTTTTGTGCGTAGTATGTCCCTAAAGGTTTTAATGTAGCGAAATATGTTTGTTCTTTATCAAGTATGGCTAATATGTATATATTTACACTGACTACATATATACTTTCAGTACGAACAACCACAAGGATTTTAATTAGCTATAATACATCGCCCTGAATGTAAGCGCTACGTGTATACCCCGTACATGTACCACTAACAAGAGGGGGCCATTTGCCAAACTTCCCTTCCCCCCTCATCACATCCCCACCCCTCAAGTCTGAAATACCCATAAAATCATTTAAGGGGAAACCGGTGAATTTTGGGGGTTAAAAGCCATCGGAGATTCTCTAGTCACAAAATTAAATACCGTCCATTGGAATTAAGCACTTATGAATAACTGTAAAACAAAACGAACGTCACTGGGGAAATCCAACGTCCGTCATTGAAATGGAAACACCAAGGGAGAATTTAAATACGTCATGTCAAGAACGGATTTTAACAGTATCATGAAATTGAATTAAAATCTGCTTTTTCGGTTATTGTAGAAAGGAGTTTACATAAACACATTTGACTTAATTGACGATTTAAAAGCTTAAACAATCCGTGTTGCCGGTATGTGGTAGGACATAAACCCGTCAGACCGTTTCTTATAAACAATCCATTAAAGCTCCTTGTTGTTGACCACAAGTTGGTACTTGACCACTGACCAGTACCGTTGACAAGCTAAGGTGTCCGGTGAAGTGTGTTTACCAAGCTTACGGCAGCTATCATTAGCTTTCTTGTAGTATATAAATAAGTTATTTAGTCATGTCCGGGACGTTGTTGATTTGCATTTCTTATTATACATATTAATATATATTCGACGTAAATGATTTCTTACGTGTTATTTACGGTGTTTGTTGATGTCCATGTCGACACGTTGAGTTACGATAAACACAAAATGACGGTTTACCGGGGGAAACCCTTAGACGACGTGTTTATATGCCGTAGTGTGGAACCACACTCGATCGAGCTAGCCGAACTTTGCACTGTTTGACACATCTCATTTTAAAACTCACCGTTGTCGACGTCATACCATTAGTCTACGACGACTATTGATAATAGTACACTGTTGTATGTATTTTATATTAAATCTATATATATATGCCTTTCAGTCATGTATACCATATACGTCAGCAATCATTCGGTTGTTTAAGTACATGTATTCAACTGTTTCGATTCACCTACAGTTCAACCAATATGCATGTATTTGAGGAGCATATATATGGACCAATGTTTATCATCTGAAGTTGATTTTCTCCTTTCATTTTTGAAGAAATATGACCTTGATTTAAAAAGAGTTTTTCAGAAGAAAACAAACCCAATAACAATATGTATGAAACATACACCCTTGTAATACACTTTGAACACTATATAGAACTGGTGTTCTTCATGATAACCATGTACATGTGACATAGAAGAATGCGTTTATTAGTTTAATATCGTGTGCCGTGTTGATTGCGTTTGATACCACAGGGACCTGAGAATTCGTGACAGCTATATTTGGGCCTAAACTAAGGTGTTCAGGGTAATATTACACGTTTTAGGGGTTTAGAGCGACTTTCGGTAAGCCCTAAAATGCAAATGTACATGTGCGTAAAATTTCTCTGAACACCTCAGTTTAGGTCCAAATACATCTGTTACAAATTCTCATGTCCCTGTGCACGTATTTGATACTAAAGATTACCATATTACGTTACAGAGAGGTATTGTACAATGAGACATTTGTTGTTCGAGGGTGATGTAAAATAATAACTAATTGCTTTGATGCGAATTTTTAAGTCTTGCCTTGATTTCAAGAAGTTTAATTTCATGATTTTTCTACTTGTTCTGAATGTTAGGATCGGCAAATCCTGTTACCTTAGGATAACCTCGACATTTTGAATTACATAGAAACCGTCCTCGAAAACAAATACCGATACCTGTTTATAAGAAACGAGTTTATTACGGTCTTGTGATCTATCTAAACTTTGGCGATTTTATACACGGTTCATTAAAGTTATTACTTATCAATTATTTTATTTTGCCCACTATATATGCAAAGGCGGTATTATTTCAGTATTAACATCCGGTTGTGTCGACCTCTGATTGAAATTGACTAAACGGAGATTTTCTCAGTACATAAAATAGATGGATATCATTGACGGACTTGCGGTTAAAATAATGATCTACGTTGAATCCGATCGTGACGAGAATATATGAATGGCTCATTCATGGTCTTTAAATCTTACTCATCATGGTGTTTAAAACCTCCGAAAAGTAATGGAGTGAAACTTTATTAAAAAAGTCCTGAATGTAAAACAAAATAAAGTGATTTGTTTGTAATAAGTTTTGTTTTTGTTTTGTCTTTAACAGTATTTCGTAATCATTATTTTCCAAAGACACACATTTTTTTTATCGAACTAAGAGTAGAAGAAAAATCGATAGTGGTCAATTTCTGATGCTATGTCCTTATATGGACATGTCACCATCCGAATGGCATCGGTGGAAGTGCAGTGGTAGAACCAGTAGCACCTTGTACGGTGCTCAGTGTAGTAAAACACGTACCGGAAAATATAATCGAGGAACTTCGCTATTACTTCTTGCTCAGAAGCAACATCCTGCTATTTGTACAAATACCCCCAGTCTCAACCAAGTGTTCTTTCCACTTCAAGAATAGCATTTGTACTTGCAACATCTGCAGTTGGACGTGATTACCGAACTGCATGATCTGATTTGGTTTGTTTGTGTTTTACGCCCTATCAACAGCTATGGTCATTTAGGATGTGCCAGGTTTTGGCGGTGGAGGAAAGCCGGAGTTCCCGGAGAAAAACCACCGACCGACGGCGACTGCCCCACGTAGGTGTCGAACCCGCGACCCAGTGGTGGAGGGCTTATGGGAGCAGAATGTCAAACGCCTTAACCACTTGGCCACCACGGCCCCTTCTTGATCTGAAGTACTGGTGCCATGTAACGCGATGATCGGTACCGTATCAGTGCCGGAAGGTTTCTTTCATGATATTTTCATACATGTATGCTGTTATATATATGTATGTATGCTGTTATATGTATGCATGTATGCTATTTTATGTATGGTGTTATATGTATGCATGTATGCATTTATATGTATGCATATATACTGTTATATGTATGCTATTATACGTACATATGTATGTTTGTATGCTATTATATATATCTATGATGTTATAGTATGCATGTATGAATTTATATGTATGCATATATACTGTTATATGTATGCTATTATCCGTGCATATGTATGTTTGTATGCTATTATATATATTTAAGATGTTATAGTATGCATGTATGCTGTTATATGTAGGTATGTATGGGGTTATATGTAGGTATGTTTGCTGTTATATGTATGATGTTATATGTAGGAATGTATGGTGTTATATGTAGGTATGTATACTGTTGTATGTATGCTGTTATATGTATGATGTTATATGTAGGTATGTATGCTGTTATGTGTAGGTATGTATGCTGGTATTTGTAGGTATGTATGCTGTTATATGTATGCTGTTATATGTAGGTGTGTATGCTGTTATATGGATGCTGTTATATGTAGGTATGTATGCTGTTATGTGTAGGTATGTATGCTGTTATATATAGGTATGTATGCTGTTATATGTATGCTGCTATATGTATCTTTCATGATATTTTCATACATGTATGCTGTTATATATATGTATGTATGCTGTTATATGAATGCATGTATGCTATTTTATGTATGGTGTTATATGTATGCATGTATGCATTTATATTTATGCATATATACTGTTATATGTATGCTATTATCCGTGCATATGTATGTTTGTATGCTATTATATATATTTAAGATGTTATAGTATGCATGTATGCTGTTATATGTAGGGATGTATGGTGTTATATGTAGGTATGTATGGGGTTATATGTAGGTATGTATGCTGTTATATATATGCTGTTATATGCAGGGATGTATGCTGTTATATGTAGGTATGTATGCTGGTATATGTAGGTATGTATGGTGTTATAGGTAGGTATGTATGCTGTTATATGTATGCTGCTATATGTATCTTTCATGATATTTTCATACATGTATGCTGTTATATATATGTATGTATGCTGTTATATGTATGCATGTATGCTAATTTATGTATGGTGTTATATGTATGCATGTATGCATTTATATGTATGCATATATACTGTTATATGTATGCATGTATGCTATTATACGTACATATGTATGTTTGTATGCTATTATATATATATCTATGATGTTATAGTATGCATGTATGCTGTTATATGTAGGTATGAATGCTGTTATATGTATGCTGTTATATGTATGATGTTATATGTAGGTATGTATGCTGTTATGTGTAGGTATGTATGCTGTTATATATAGGTATGTATGCTGTTATATGTATGCTGCTATATGTATGCTATTATATGTATGATGTTATATGTAGGTATGAATGGTGTTATATGTAGGTATGTATGCTGTTATATATATGCTGTTATATGTAGGGATGAATGCTGTTATATGTAGGTATGTATGCTGTTGTGTGTAGGTATGTATGGTGTTATATGTAGGAATGTATGGTGTTATATGTAGGTATGTATGCCGTTATATGTATGCTTTTATATGTAGGTATGTATGCTGTTATATATATGCTGTTATATGTAGGGATGGATGCTGTTATATGTAGGTATGTATGCTGTTATGTGTAGGTATGTATGCTGGTATTTGTAGGTATGTATGCTGTTATATGTATGCATGTATGCTATTATACGTACATGTGTATGTTTGTATGCTATTATATATATCTATGATGTTATAGTATGCATGTATGAATTTATATGTATGCATATATACTGTTATATGTATGCATGTCTGCTATTATACGTACATATGTATGTTTGTATGCTATAATATATATCTATGATGTTATAGTATGCATGTATGAATTTATATGTATGCATATATACTGTTATATGTATGCATGTATTCTATTATACGTACATATGTATGTTTGTATGCTATAATATATATCTATGATGTTATAGTATGCATGTATGCTGTTATATGTAGGTATGTATGGTATTATATGTAGGTATGTATGGTGTTATATGTAGGGATGTATGGTGTTATATGTAGGTATGTATGCCGTTATATGTATGCTTTTATATGTAGGTATGTATGCTGTTATATATATGCTGTTATATGTAGGGATGGATGCTGTTATATGTATGTTTGTATGCTTTTATATGTATGTATGATGTTATATGTACATTTGTATGTATGATATTATATGTATGTATGATGCTATATGTATGCATGCTATGATTTGCTATGCTATGCCTAGTATGTATTCTTTGTATGTATGCATTTGCTTTAAAATGCACCAATCCATCCAGTTGGTCTGCAATTATAAAACGTATCCGAAGATTGACTTCCTGCTACACACAAAATGTGTGCCTGGAGTGAATAAAAAATCTTGAATCTTGGTAAAAAAAATCTTGAACCTAGATCTACTTCCTTCTAAATATTTACACCCTGCTCTAGCTTCAACTTGTCCAGAAAGCAAAGAGAGCACAATTCTTAATAATTTGTTTCATGATAATTGCATGTAGGCCAATGAAGAAAAACTTCAGGTGAACAAAAATATAATAGAACTGAACCATTCGATACTGAAAGACTGAAGGATCTGTGGACATAGACTATATGTTGTAGGCTAGGGCATCTGCTGGTACAAGTAAAGAGACAGTTTTAATCTTATGTCGGATAAAGACACTTGTCCATACCCATCTCCTTACAACGATGATCAGTTCATACACATATTGTTTTAGTAAATATAGATAACCGCCAGACATTCATCTTA
Organism: Mizuhopecten yessoensis; assembly: GCF_002113885.1. Taxonomy (NCBI): domain Eukaryota; kingdom Metazoa; phylum Mollusca; class Bivalvia; order Pectinida; family Pectinidae; genus Mizuhopecten; species Mizuhopecten yessoensis. The sequence goes on from NW_018405643.1 coordinate 1,532,091, forward strand.
ATATGACGCTACAACCGCTATCTTGTGGACAAATAGTTACCTATTATCACAATTACGTTCATTGGTTGTAATAATACAATGTACAATACCAGAATAGCTACAAATACAAAATGTACCAGTCAGGTCATACAAGGATAATAACAACATTTATAAAGGTAAAATTCAAGGCCTAAGGACGGGGTCGATAGGAGATGAAAATATAGGGACGTTGATTTCTCTTATTTTTGTATTAAAACAAACATCATCACAAAATCCCTTCGGTATTGTTGGGTTAAGGTTTTTTTTATAGCTCGTAACTTCATATCGCCCTAGCGCGGCCCTGAAAGCGAATCGTTGCCGAATAAGTGCTATTCAATATTGCATTAGCCGTATCAACTTAACTAATCAAAGGAAAGAAAAGTATCAGCTAATTAAAAACAGTTTTCTCAGCGAATCAACATTATTTTAAGATACAAAATTTAATGACAAATTCTAACGTTAAAAGCAATCGTAAAAGGGGTAAAAAACGTAGAACAGATACCCCCGTAAAAAGAAACGTAAAAAAACACAAACAGTACACAAAGTCACGGTCCAGGGCTACTGTAACACCACATCGTGTGAAATGAACATGTAAATAAATGATATGTAATGCATGTTTATGGGAGACATTCACACGTACCTTGTATTATAATTGAATTATCTCCCTTAGATCTATGAACACGTCTCACAGTAATCAGGAAAAAGTAATTAGAAACGGCAGTTTAAAATGTGCACTCTGTGGAGCTTACTCCAAAAGCTCATCTGGTGCAGTAGGAGATAGTAGGAGAGAGAAAACAAAAGGCGTTTTGAATAAGCTCCTTCCTTTCGAATGTTAAAACACTTGTTTTTCGTTGGTAAGAATATATATCTGAAAGTCATTTGGCATAATAGAGAAATGTCATTTATGTAACTTTAAAAACTATGTTATGTTGTTATTTTTTTCAACAAAATACCACCACAATCTTTACTGACGTCAACAAAAACAATCAGCCCATTAAATCGTCATGTACTTATTTGTACAACAGATTTCTCTTCAATCATCCTGACCTACAATTAAAATACGAAGCGCATGAGAACCACTCTACGTGAATATAAATAAACCGAAAATTATACGAGAGTATCCAAACAGGAACTCATATGTGGGTAACCATACGGGACATGATATGTGGGTAACTATACGGGACATGATATGTGGATATCTATACGGGACATGATGTGTGGGTATCTATACATGAGATGATATGTGGGTATCTATTCGGGACATGACATGTGGGTATCTATACGGGAAATGCTATGTGGGTATCTATACGTGCCATGATATGTGGGTATCTATTCAGGACATGATATGTGGGTAACTATACGGGACATGATATGTGGGTAACGATACGTGACATGATATGTGGCTATCTATACGGGACATGATGTGTGGGTATCTATACATGACATGATATGTGGGCCTACAATTAAAATACGAAGCGCATGAGAACCACTCTACGTGAATATAAATAAACCGAAAATTATACGAGAGTATCCAAACAGGAACTCATATGTGGGTAACAATACGGGACATGATATGTGGATATCTATACGGGACATGATTTGTGGGTATCTATACGGGACAGGATATGTGGGTATATATACTTGACATGATATTTGGGTATCTATACGTGACATGGTATGTGGGTATATATACGGGACATGATATGTAGGTATCTATACGGGACATGCTATGTGGGTATCTATACGGAACATGATATGTGAGTTTATATACGTGACATGATATGTTGGTATCTATACGGGACATGCTATGTGGGTATCTATACGTGATATGATATGTGGGTATCTATTCAGGACATGATATGTGGGTAACGATACGTGACATGATATGTGGTTATCTATACAGGACATGATATGTGGGGATATATACAGGACATGATATGTAGGTAACCATACGTGACATGATACGTGGGTATCTATACGGGACATAATATGTGGGTATATATACGAGACATGATATGTGGGTATCCATACGGGACATGATATGTGGGTATTTATACGGGACATGATATGTCGGTATCTATACGTGACATGATGTGTGGGTATCTATACATGACATGATTTGTGGGTATCTATACGTTACATCATATGTGGGTATCTATACGGTACAGGATATGTGGGTATCTATACATGAGATGATATGTGGGTATCTATGCGAGAAATGATATGTGGGTATCTATTCGGGACATGATATGTGGGTTACTATACGGGACATGATATTTGGGTATATATCCGTTACATGATATGTGTGTATAGATACGTGACATGATATGTGTGTATCTATACGGGACATGATGTGTGGGTAACTAATCGAGACATGATATGTGTGTAACCATACGTGACATGATCTGTGGGTATCTATACGTGATATGATATGTGGGTATCTATTCGGGACATGATATGTGGGTTACTATACGGGACATGATATGTAGGTATCTATACAGGACATGATATGCGGGTATCCATACGAGACAATATAATTATTTGAGTAACCATACATGACATGATATGTGGGCCTACAATTAAAATACGAAGCGCATGAGAACCACTCTACGTGAATATAAATAAACCGAAAATTATACGAGAGTATCCAAACAGGAACTCATATGTGGGTAACAATACGGGACATGATATGTGGTTATCTATACGTGACATGATGTGTGGGTATCTATACATGACATGATATGTGGGCCTACAATTAAAATACGAAGCGCATGAGAACCACTCTACGTGAATATAAATAAACCGAAAATTATACGAGAGTATCCAAACAGGAACTCATATGTGGGTAACAATACGGGACATGATATGTGGTTATCTATACGGGACATGATATATGGGTATCTATACGGGACAGGATATGTGGGTATCTATACATGAGATGATATGTGGGTATCCATAAGGGACATGATATGTGCGTATATATACTTTACATGATATGTGGGTATCTCTACGTGACATGATATGTGGTTATATATACGTGATATGATATGTGGGTATATATTCAGGACATGATATGTGGGTATCAATACGTGACATGATATGTGGGTAGCTATACGTGACATGCTATGTGGGTATCTATACGTACTCATATGTGGGTAACCATACGGAACATGATATGTGAGTTTATATACGTGACATGATATCTGGGTATCTATACGGGACATAATATTTGGGTATATATACGTGACATCATATGTGGGTATATATACGAGACATGATATGTGGGTATCCATACGGGACATGATATGTGAGTATCTATACAGGACAGGATATGTGGGTATATATACTTGACATGATATGTGGGTATATGTACGTGACATGATATGTGGTTATCTATACGTGACATGATGTGTGGGTATCTATACATGAGATGATATGTGGGTATCCATACGTGACATAATATGTGTGTAACCATACGTGACATGATACGTGGGTATCTATACGGGACATAATATGTGGGTATATATACGAGACATGATATGTGGGTATCCATACATGACATGATATGTGGCTATCTATACGGGACATGATTTGTGGGTATCTATACGGGAAATGCTATGTGGGTATCTATACGTTACATCATATGTGGGTATCTATACGTGATATGATATGTGGGTATCTATTCGGGACATGACATGTGGGTTTATATACGTGACATGATATCTGGGTATCTATACGGGACAAGATATGTGGGTATATATACGTAACATGATATGTGGGTAACCATATGGGACATGATATGTGGGTAACAATACGGGACATGATATGTGGGCATCTATACGTGACATGATATGGGAGTATCTATACAGGACATGATATGTGGGTACCTATACGGGACATGATATGCGGGTATATATACGTGACATTATATGTGGGTATCTATGCGGGAAATGATATGTGTGTATCTATACGTGACATGATGTGTGGGTATCTATACATGAGATGATATGTGGGTATCTATTCGGGACATGACATGTGGGTATCTATACGGGGCATGATATGTGGGTATCAATACGGGGCATGATATGTGGGTATCTATCCGGGTCATGATATGTGGGTATCTATACAGGACATGATATGTGGGTACCTATACGTGACATGATATGGGGGTATCTATACGGGACATGACATGTGGGTTTATATACGTGACATGATATCTGGGTATCTATACGGGACATGATATGCTGGTATCCATACGAGACAATATAATTATTTGAGTAACCATACAAGTCAATTAATGTGGGTATCGAATACGAGACATTATATGTTTGTAGACAATGTAATTGTGTGGTATCCATACGAGACATTTTATGAGGGTTTCTCCAAAATATCATATGTGGTTCTTCATTCGAGACATTATTCGCGGATGTCCTTACGAGACGTTACGCGGAAAGACATGTATTGACACTAGAGCTCTTACGTGGGTAACTGAACCTATAAATTGTTCCCAAATCATTCATAATACATTTTACTTCCTGTCTGATCTGGATATGTGTAGGCATTGTTACCTACTGAAACCGGACATCTGTTTACTCTGTTACCTCTCTATTCCCACTTTTAGAATCTAATGCGGAAATGCACATTCGCATTTGTTTTATATTGTTATTTAGTCATTTTTATCACAGCGGAACCTATTTACATGTGAACAATAAACTAGTTTTTTTACAAATAAAGGACAGTAAGTGGTAGAATGGCGATATACCGAGCGTCGGAACAACCGGTAATTCTTTATACTTATTTTTTTCATTTTTTTTTCTATACTCTACACAAGTTACATCAGGTGCTAGAGTTGTCTCCCCTACAACGTATTTTTCCTATAACAAACAATGACTTTTATGGCGGTGGATACTAAGATTTTTTTTATACCGACACCTGAAAAGGATCATCTGACTGATTATTTTAATACCAATATAAATGCTATACATGTCGAGTAACACTCAGGTGTAATACAGATTGCGCGGGATCGATACGTACATTAACATGCCGGAGTTATTATATTTCTACTGACGTTATCAGTATGTGTTTGATCCCATTATCAATTTATTGGTATTACGTTTATTTGAGAAACGTTTTACTTGTTCAGTAAAGAAAGTTTTGAGCATATGTTCCCACATGGTGTAGGTAGCTGTGATTTACAATCTTGGTAAATGTACAAGGTCAGAGTAAGTGATGGATGTATTGTGATATATATGTTCACTTTAGCAGATACATACATAATAATATACAACATTTGATATAGCGCCATATCTAGCTACATGTAACATAAGCCACTCTAAAGCGTTTTACAGTAGATAGATATACAATTTAATACAATTAATACAATTAGCATATACATTTACCAATACAATTTCGAGGAATTCACAGGAGCTGCCTTATCAGGCGCTAACTACTAGTCATATGCCACATGGCTAATATCTCCCTATGTATGCATGCCTGCGTTTGTGCTGGAGATGTCACGTGTTCTGTTTGTAGTGGGACCGTGCTTCCAACGGCATCATTTATAGTGCCACCTCACTTGAATGCTGCAGCACAGATACCGCAACATCCACCCCAGACCAATTTATACTCCACCTGGGTTGTTGGAGTTGTGTGGGCAGGAGATAAAACACTTTCTGTTAATATCCATGCGTACGACGACTTCGGGGATCGAACCCCAGCCGCCTGCTTAGAAGACCAGAGTTACCTACTGGACCAACCCGACCATACATTTGCTAATACTGTAAAGGCACCTTTGTCCCAGTCCATGGGGTTCTGGGTCATAAACTAATGGCAAATAGTGACTATTGCAGAGTAATGTCCACTGTTAGGATCCAAACCCTTTCTCAGAAAAAGGAAAGAGCAACATTTTTTGGTCTATATGTTTAAAGATCAGCATCGGCGAACTAAACGTCAATGCAGCCAATGATACATTATACAAAGAATAAGAGGGGGAGAGGGGAAAGTTTCTTCCAATAACTTTCAATGTGTAAAATTCCTTTATTACAAACTTAAAGACAAACAGTGGGCATCTGCATAATATAAAATATTACTATCAAATACGATATTCCGATGAGACGAAACATAAGTGGGTCAACTTCTTTCGTAGATGTACAGACCACAGAGGCACGTAACTACTATTAATTTTGATATTGTTAGACTTTCAGTCACTGGGTCATCCTCGATGTCCAGGGGTTACGCTCACTTTCGCTCTCTGCCCCCCTTGAATATGTCATAGCAAAATCGAAGGCTCAGAGTGCACCGCCTTGTGAATGAGACGAGAAGGCTAGTTTGATCCTGTAATGTACATCAAAAGAATCTTGCGGTCGCGTAACGGTAAAACTGACTAGCATTGAAATCGGGAGTGGCTTCTCTGTAATCTTTAAAGGACAAGTATCAGCCTAGTGATTGGTCAGGTTTTTTCATCTGACACCAATCAACTAGCTAGCCGCGTGCCTTCAAATTTGCTATGACATATTCCAGGGGGGCAGAGAGCGAAAGTGAACGTAACCCCTGGATACCGAGGATATTGCTTGGTACGTTATATACCAACGTACCAGGCGACGGAAAGTCTTACAAGATCATTATTAATAGAAATTACGTGCGCCTGTGCGCAGACCGCCTAGTTTAGTTTGAATCTACGCCAGAACTGGTGTATCATCTTCATTGTAGAAAATATCGCTGTTTAACGTCCCTTTACCTTGGACACGCCACTCGATTCCTTTGCTGAAATTTGGTAAAAATTGTTAGTCGATTTGTTATGTAATTCATCAATTTATCTGTGTACAATACACTTTTAGTTTGTCTTGTGTACATTTTCCATACCTATTGTATGTTCAAATACGGAGGAATAAACGTTATGTAAAAGGTGGCATCATCTGCATATATATATGTACAATGTTTCGAGCGGAGTATTGAAAACAACGAGGGCCCGAATATTGAACCCTGTGGAACAGCGGTTGTGGATTTACAAAACAATACTTTGACATTTTTAAAAGTTACTTACTGAAATCTATCAGATAGCATTTTTTGAACATCCATATTGTATTTTCATTTTCTGAAATAGAATTTTGTGGTCAACAAGATCAAAAGCTTACCAAAAACCATATACGTCACGCCATGGTTTCCTTTGTCAAGCTCATCATACCATACATTCTCGATATCCAAGGGTTACGCTTACTTTCGCTCTCTGCACCCAGGAATATGTAATAGCAAAATTGAAGGCTCAGTGTGTGCGCTACAATGTTGATGAGACAGGAAGACTAGATCGATCCCTTGGACATCCGTAAATGACCTTAGCTATTAATAGGAAGTTAAACAAAATTAAAACAAAACAAAATAATCGATCCTTTGATGTACATCAAAAGAATCTCGCGGTCGTGTAACTGTAAAAATTGACTGGCTTTGAAGTCGAGTGTCGCTCCTTTGTAATCTTCAAAGTACAGGTATCAGCCTGGCGATTACTCAGGTTTTATTTTAACCGAGACCAATCAAACAGCTATCTTCGTGCCTTCAATTTTGCTATGACATATTCCAGAGGTGCAGAGAGCGAAAGTGAGCGTATAGCCCCTGGAGACTCGAGGATGTATACCATATTGGGCGTACACTCTAGCTTTTTAAAGTAGGTTAGGCAATTTTGCGGCAAAACAGCACATGAAGAAGACAATGCATTATCCTTTCTATGGCACACAAACATAACAATTAAAATCAAGAAAAGTTTTCTTAACTACTTGATACATATCTTAATATTTAAGAGATATCTTATAAACGTCACAATGTCCATGTGCCGAAAATGTACCATTTGTAACTGTTACCATTCAATCAATCATGTATGTTGGTTATGATGCACAAAGGCATTTATGCCTATTGCTTAATAAAGATTGATATATAAACAATAGCGCTATATCATATTATCCTTATTATATATCTCCATTACGTTAAAAGATATTCTTAATTCAATTAAAGGTACCTTTAAGCCATTTAGAGATATTTCTTTTACATTTGAAGATATTTCTATTACATTTAGAGATATTTCTTTTACATTTAGAGATATTTCTAATACATTTAGAGATACATGTATTTTTATTACATTAGGAGGTGTTATAAATATCTTTTAGAGATATTTGTATTTCATTTAAAGGTATGTTAATTAATTCATAGATATATATATTACATTTATTCGAATGCGAGATATCGATATTTCAATGCATTTCAATATATATTGAATTCTTTTAGAGACATATCTACATGTAGTTCATTTGAAGATATCTTTTAGTTCAATTCAAAGTATATCTATTACATGTAAAGACAACTCTATTACATTTCAATATTTGAATTAAGGATATCTTTTTATTCCATTAAAAGATGTCTCTGATACTTTTGCGACTCCTCCTTGGAAGTGACTTGCCAAACCTTTCAGTTTCGGGAATGAGTACTTATTCAGTCCATTTTTACCATTATGGTAACAAATATACCCGTATGGATAGTTTAAGACTGATAAAGAAACATTTAAGAAATACCCCCTGTGCTCATGGTGTCGTAATTGATGTATGTTTACGCCTTATACTTCCTGTTTTTCCTCGTTTCCGTAGGCAAGATTTATCGGATTAGATGAAGCTAATTAAACAACATATTAGTCTTGAGAGGCCTAGTCTCGTTTAAACCGTCCTACAAAAATGGCATAAACGCTTTATCCATTACCCCAGCGTCCGTAACGCTAGCAAAAGTTCAGTATGAACAAATATCTCCAATTCACTTCTGCCATCTGAGTGACTTTAGATAATAAAACTGCAAACACATTTAACTTGTCACCTTAGTTCCAATAATCCGCTCTAAGCTGTTGACGTTGCTAGCCTATCCAACACCTTACAAATGACTCTAATTGGCACAAACATTGGTGGCGAGATGTGTTAGCCCAAACTCCGTAATGAAAAGCTTGTGGAACGACATTAAAACAGCATGAGGACATTAGACTTGGTAAGTCTAAAGTACATCTCGGCACACAAAAGTCATTAGCGGACTGCGCATGCGTCACTATCCTTTTCAATGGCAGTCTGGAATAAGCGCGTAATTTGAGAATGGCGTGTTATGGAGTTGAAGAAAGGGCGACTGGGGAGTGGTGTCGTCCACTGATTGCTCCCCAATGACGGGAAAAGGTAGTTTATCAAGACTCGCGGAAACTGTAAATGCTTTTTTTGGTTCTATCTTTCTAGATATGTTTTTTTTTTCATTAGGATTACTCGCACGTTTCGACGTAAGTACTATCACCATTTCAGCGGACGTGACATGTGAGAGCTGCCCAGGAGTACCAAATGATCAGGATATTTATAATGTTGTTTTTTGGTCGAAGGAATGGTTGATGTTGTAATTGTGATTCTCTCGGATTTCGTGAAAAAAGCCGATCAAACTGAAGCCTTGACAATGTCATTTAGTCAATGTAAAAGATTGCAAGTTTTCACAAAATATATTAATGCTAATAATCATTTGGTTATGCATAACTTACTTTTTATAATGTGACTTTGGGTCATAATACAGGTAAATTGTATTCACACATTCGATAAATAGAGGTTACACAACGAGTGGTTGTTGAATATGGTATTTATTTCACTCTCGTTAGTTAATTTTCAAAAGTTACAAAAGACACGAGCTTTAGCGAGTGTCTTTCTGTAACTTTTGAAAATTAACTAACGAGAGTGAAATAAATACCATACTCAACAACCACGAGTCGTGTGATCTGTTTCTACCACAATCTCATGATCAGTCGTAAATAACATACACACATGTGTTTGTTGACAAGGCTGGCGTAGTGATATGACCCATATGTAAAACGTCACTCATTAATATTCAAAAACAACTTCTTTTTTACAAATTTAATAATTGTCAAAATTAATGTTTCGGCAACAACTTCATGAAAAAGTAAAACAGATGAACGACTTTAAATATTGAGAGTAGCAGTATTGCATTAATTTATATAAATTAACCACGTACGGACTATATGCGTGTAAGCATATCGTACGAATTCTGCCTCCCGCCAAGTGACGAAGACGAACTCATCGCTGTCAATGTCTAAAACCATAGGCCTACGTTTCTTCTTGACGGTTCTATGGTTGACGTTTATAGTGAAAGTTCAGCCATAGTCAGGCCGTCCAATTAGCGATAACAGGACGTTGGGGGAACGAAATATTTTCCGACACTGTGACAGATCTTGTTTTGGTTTGCGACGGTGTAACGTCGAAACGATATCGAGCGTCTGTAGCAATTTTGCCTGAAACTAGCCATCAAATCTTTAAGTATCATCTTCTAATAAAAAGCAGTTATAATTATTACAGAAATATCATATCCCAGGTTTCTAAGTGAAACCTGGAATAACTATCGTCATGTATATATCCTTACTACATTAATCAAACCCGCTCACCTTTATTTACAAACCCGATGTGTTATGCAACTACTTCCTTTCCTTAAGGTGATATCCGCAAACAAGTTCAATTGTATGTAATAAAATTATACTAAGTTAATCCAAAACATCTTCGCTAGCCAAGTGTTCGCTTCGTATACACTCCACTTACCCTGGGCGGATATAGCCGTGTTTACCGAGCCTTCAAATTTTCGTGCGGTGCCAATCGCTCGCATCCAATGAAATCGCGTCTTACATATATAGCACTGTTGACAAAGGAAAACAGTAATGGCGATGCCCTTTACGGAAGCAAATTTTCGTTTATGTCAGAGTGTTTTGCCCCCAAAAAATAGGCGCACGATCTTTGGGGAAACTTCTGGAGTTTTAAATCAATTGGTGGAAATCCTTGACTACGTGCCACATGTAGTTGAAGACCTGGGCAAATATGTGTGCTGCCTTTGGATTGTTGACATATTGCTCTGTCATTTATACTCCGCCTCGACATACACGTGGTTTTGTCAACACGCCGATGGAGTTGTATGTAACGGTCATTCTGATTGGTTAAAAAAATGGGAGAAGAGCGATAACTCGGTATATCCGCTAGGTGGCAGTGGAGGGAATTATTAAAACACGGCTATATCCGCCAAGGGTAAGTGGAGTGTATACGAAGCGAACACTTGGCTAGCTTTGGTATCGAAGGGCGCTTTGGTATCGTCCATTCCATCGCTATGTGGCAGTGTAGTGGACATATTATTGAAAGATTGGAGTCACATGTCAGGTTTAACGGCAATGGAATCCACCGATCTATGGTCATCTATAGGGTCATTAAAAAGCATCATACCAATGAAGTACAATGACCACACATCCGGTCTCATCTGAACAGCAGTCCAACCAGAAGTGTCTATGGAGACAGCACTGAGTTGACAAGACGGTTAAAGAAACACAAAGATCCTAAATAATGGGGATAGACCATCCGTTTTATTCTTATCAGTGTTTCACCACACTTAACGCCTCTTCAGATCATGCAGTGGAACACAGCAGGCCATTTTTCGTTATGTTTCCAAATCTTCTGGAGAATGCTACATGCTGAATATCTAAAGTCTCTGGAAACGATCATTTGGTAATAAAACATTAGATATCATTCTAACCATTATCATTGTTCCTGCTTCATAAATTATGCCAGACCCGCATTTCTGCCAGAGTCATAACAACATATAACTTGCAGTAGCCGTGCTCATCTTTGATTTTCTTTTCAATTGGAAGGATCAATATTGAATCGAAAGCAATCGAAGACATTGATGACGAACAGGAAAAAGACCTTTGGAAACCAAACACATCCAGTTCGATTGTGCAGCTCTCATTCTAGTCTCGAAAATGGCTTAAAATAAAACAATAATAGTAAATGCCTACATTTAAGTTTGAAATGACAGATTATAGAAAGCGATTTTTTTTCGGTTTTGGGATTGTTACCAGCAAGTACCCTTCGGTAAAGAAATGTATTCCGGCCATTTCCGGATTCACTTTCCTTTATTAACGCGAAAGTGTCGCTTATATCTCTACTTCAGATTTTATAACATGAAACAACCCCATGCTACCGGATAAATATAAACCAACCAGTAGGAAGCCATGCTGTTACGTAGGTGATCATGTACATTTTAGACATGTTTATTATCTACCAGTCTTCAGCGGTTTCCAATTATAATTTCGTTTGAAATTTTATCCCGTCACGAGCACCTGGTTATTGCAGTCCCAACGACACCCCATAGGGACCAATTAAACAAATAATAATACGGAGACGTGGGTTGCTACCAAAGTGAACACTCATGAAACTGAATGAAACTTTCTAGGCTTATTTTAACTGCACTAGGTTTGTTTTCCCTCACCTGACGCTTTCCCTGGTATATGTAATGATAGCCGCGGGCCAGTGTCTCCCATGACAAGGCTATAACTGGAACTCTTAACAACAAATGGAGTTAGAGAGATATCAGAACACTGCATTTAACACTCAACTTCCGAATTCGTTTTACATTCTTACTTACGTTAAAATGTGCAGAGGAAATTGTTGTTCCTAGTTTATCATCCTTGTTGTCAACAGAAGTTGGGAATTAAAATGTATCTGTAGTGTCCATATGTTAAAAGCTAGACAGCAGTTAATGATACTAGATCAATTTGCATTGAGTCAAGTTAACATTTATACTAACTTAAATGCAGTTCAATAGTCATATTCGTAATTGTATTATAAAACGTTTTTGTTTTTTGCCATCTTCGCTATCCAGGGGTAACGCTCACTTACGCTCTCTGCACCCCTGGAATATGTCATAACGTACCTGGAAAGTAATTTATCGACTTTCGGTAAAAATGACACCCCAATGATCATATATACACTGTACGAGAAGGGAGGAAAGCTCTCGATGTCAAAATGTCGACCCCACCTCACTTTCCTGCATCGAAAACATCATTTTTAGTTCATCTATGGGAAAATACATAGTACGGTTGGAAAGATAGATAATGTATGTTTTAAAATCTCATATATGCAAGTATTCTCCTTCCGCGGACATGAACGTCGTTTCCTCCAAAAAAGACACGCCATTTCGTTTGTCCGATCACTGACTAGTAGCTACCATGCGGGCATCACATGATCGGATTGGAAATGTCCAGTCGGAGGTGCTCCAGGCTGAAAGTCTGTCGGTAAATGTAAATACTCATTTTTTTCAGTCTTCGTCAACTCCCTTTATCTAAGTATTACTCCAATTATTAAGGTGTTTATTCTGGAGATTTCGTACGCTTCAGAGCCACTGTTTCAACTACTTTATCATTGTGGAAATTGTGATATTGATATGATCCGCACAGTTTCAATGGAACTGATTTGACCTTGATTTGGGTGTTTTTTTTGAGGAAATTGATTGTGTTTTATAGACGTTCCAAGAATATATGCATACATTTGTCCAAAATAAAAGAATGATCTAGTAGCTTTTCTCAGCCTTTCGCTGTTGTTCTGGTAAATAGACTCAATAAGTCATGTGACACGAACTTTTGACCAGATGAGACCTTTAGGTATGATGTGTTTTAAATAGAATCCTCACCTAACGTGAGATTATGACAGACAAACCTCAACCCAAGGGCGATATTTTTAATTGTCTAACCCGAGGACTTTTTCAAGCCGAGGTTTGGACATTAAAAATTCTAACCCCACATATTTCCCAGCATACCCTCAACGCGAGGGATGACATTTTCCCTTTCTTATGAACACTATCTCTGAAAACATTATTGCTATTACTGATTATGCTGATAATTTTTTAAGGATTAACTTGAATATATTTTTCATGTTATGGAGATATAACACAAAAAAACGGAGTGTTCTCTAAATAAACCGAGAAGCGGTTTATGATGAGAGTACACTCCGGTTTTTTTGTGTTATAGCTCCATAAGATGAAACATATATTCAGGTCAAACCTTATAATTTAATCTACTATACATAATCCATGTGGAAATCCTATTTCATTGATGGACTCTTTTGTCTTAGAAATTACTACGCCGCTGTATTGGCCAATCAAAAGCGACGCTAGTTACAAACGGCGACGTCATTTTTTTATGTTATGGGCTGATAACATAAATTGTTAAGCTAATGCAAATGCTTGTTACAAGCAAGATTAAATCATTAAAATTTAGAATCAAGATTTGTGGTTGACCTCTCCTGTCGAATGCTGATTGTGATGTCATACTTTATTATTTATCTGACGTCATCGTACATTTTTATCTGCTTTCCATCTGTAATGTTCTTAATGTGACAGATGAATCTTACCTAAGAGGTGACCGATATATCATACCCAGGGGTGACAGATATAATATCCAGGGGGTGACAGAGATATAATACCCAGGGGTAACAGAGATATCATACCCATGTGGTGACTGAAATATCATACATGTACTCAGGGGTGACAGAGATATTATACCCAGGGGTAATAGACATATCATACCAATGTGGTGACTGAAATAACATACATGTACCTAGGGGTGATAGAGATATCATACCCATGTTGTGACTGAAATATCATAAATGTACCCAGGGGTGACAGAAATAGCATACCCATGGGGTGACTGAAATAGCATACATGTACCTAGGGGGGACAGAGATATCATACCTATGTGGTGACTGAAATATCAAACATGTACCCAGGTGTGTCAGATATATCATACACAGGGGGTGACAGAGATATTATACCCAGGGGTAATAGACATATCATACCAATGTGGTGACTGAAATAACATACATGTACCTAGGGGTGATAGAGATATCATACCCATGTTGTGACTGAAATATCATACATGTTCCCAGGTGTGACAGATATATCATACCCAGGGGTGACAGATATATCATACCCATGTGGAGACTGAAATATCATACATGTACCTAGGGGTGATAGAGATATCATACCCATGTTGTGACTGAAATATCATACATGTACCCAGGTGTGACAGATATATCATACACAGGGGTGACAGAGATATTATACCCAGGGGTAACAGACATATCATACCAATGTGGTGACTGAAATAGCATACATGTACCTAGGGGTGACAGAGATATCATACCCATGTGGTGACTGAAATATCATACATGTACCCAGGTGTGACAGAGATATCATACCCATGTGGTGACTGAAATAGCATTCATGTACCCAGGGGTGACAGAGAGGGGTGACAGAGATATCATACCCATGTGGTGACTGAAATAGCATACATGTACCCAGGGGTGACAGAGATAACATACCCATGTGGTGACTGAAACAGCATACATTACCTAGGGGTGACAGAAATATCATACCCATGTGGTGACTGAAATGACATACATGTACCCAGGGGTGACAGAGATAACATACCCATGTGGTGACTGAAATATCATACATGTACCTAGGGGTGACAGAGATATCATACCCATGTGGTGACTGAAATAGCATACATGTACCCAGGGGTGACAGAGATATCATTACCATGTGGTGACTAAAATATCATACATGTACCCAGGGGTGACAGAAATATCATACCCACGTGGTGACTGAAATGTCATACATGTACCCAGGGGAGACAGAGATATCATACCCATGTGGTGACTGAAATATCATACCCAGAGGGAGACAGATATATCATACACAGGGGATGACAGAGATATTATACACAGGGGTAACAGAGATATCATACCCATGTGGTGACTGAAAGAGCATACATGTACCCAGGGGTGACAGAGATAACATAACCATGTGGTGACTGAAATATCATACATGTACCCAGGGGTGACAGAAATATCATACCCACGTGGTGACTGAAATGTCATACATGTACCCAGGGGGGACAGAGATAACATACCCATGTGGTGACTGAAATGACATACAGGTACCCAGGGGTGACAGAGATAACATACCCATGTGGCGACTGAAATATCATACATGTACCTAGGGGTGGCAGAGATATCATACCCATGTGGTGACTGAAATATCATACCCAGAGGGTGACAGATATATCATACACAGGGGATGACAGAGATATTATACCCAGAGGGTGACAGATATATAATACCCAGAGGGTGACAGATATATCATACCCGGGAGTGACATAGATATTGTACCCAGGGGGTGACCGATATATCATACCCAGAGGGTGACATATATATTATACCCAGAGGATGGCGGAGAAACTTTTACAGGTTAAACGGGATTCACTTCAGTGAAACGTACGGAAACGGTGTTCCAGTTAAAGGCCGATGACTGAACATATGACAGGCGGTTCGTAAGTTTTTTTTTTTTTTGCTTTATGTCATGGATCACAATGCTGCGTTTTAATTCCTGTAGATTTTAATGAGCAATTCAGGTCGGTGTTAGATGTACAGGATACACCTTGTGATTAAGATTAACTATATTGTTTCTTATTCTGGTTGTAGGATTATATGCTAGTTTATCGTACGTCATTGATAAGGTTATTTGCTGTTCAGTTCTGGTTTAAATGACTGTCGATTTTCCTTTGTCACCAGAAAGTGAACCTAAGGTTTCTTGTTTGGCAACATTGTCAAGAGCCTTTTCTCCTCTGATGTCATAATACTGTTGGCGTGCTACTGTTCTAAAGCTCTTTTACTATTTCCCTTCTTAAATTGTCAGCAATAGACGCATCTTAAATTTAGTCTAACGTTGCATCCGTAGAAGCTATGATTTTCCTTGCGGTATACAAGGGACCATTTTGTGAGGATTAACTTCTCGTAGTTCTCCAGCTTCCTGTTCTACAAAGTCACAACCAGTTTGTCTTGCTGTGTTTTCTCACCTTCACCAGTGTCCGACCCGACGTTCTCCAATGCGTTCCTTTTAAGAGTCTATCTGTTATATCTACGCATGCTCAACTTTTTGCCATTGTTTACATTGTTTGGACTGTGTATTATAGAAAGTACATATATATTAATCTGTGCTTTTTTTCTACATTGATATTATTGATTGTAAAGTCACCCTGTTTTATGCTTTCTTGTAGAAGTTTTGTTTGTTAAGTTAACGTTTTTACCAGCTTCGAAACTCTCTCTTGTGGTTTTCAGTTAAAAGTCAGTGTGATGTTGTCATGGGAACGGAGTGTGTATAAATGTTTATGAGTTTTCCAGCAAGATCATGGGAGCACAGCGATGACTACACTAAGGACATCGTTCCGTGGACTGCAACCGCTGTGACACCCTGTCCGAATCTGAGGATCTGTCCGACCTCAGAGCGTGACCTGAATTGGCAGAACTTTACAATCTTACCCCCTCAAGTCGACCGAACACCGACTTCGTCAGCCAACCAACCAACCAGCAAGACATTTTTGCGTGTGATTTCCCTAAATTACTTTAGGACATGCTGTTCAGGTTGACATATGATTCAACAAAATATGTTGTACATTGCTTTGATGGCTAGAAAAACATCATTTTTACCTTAGAAGACGGACATATCACCGAGCTGATGAAGGTCAATTGCCTTGGTCGTAATATTCTAGTGTTTAACCGTTTTCCTCTAGATTGAAAACTCAAAATCAAATATGTCTGGTATATTATACTTACTTTGACAATTCCACTGATAGAAAGTTCAGATTAAACTCATTAATCCTTTATTCTGTCATCTGGATTTTTGTTCCGGAGTTGCCAAATGCAACATTTTTCGCAAATGTTTTAATTGTTTATATAACTGCAACACTACTGTATCGGACTGAACGTTACTCATACTATACACTACACTGTTCTTAGTATACTTAAGGAATCTCAAAACGGTTCAACCTGAAGTAGTGGGGATACATATTTTCGTTTTGTAAAACTGTCTTTTGACACACAAGTTATTTGTATGTTTCATATTTTAAGTGATAGCTTTTTGAATAAAAGGAGAGCTAACAACGGTACGTAATTCGACGTTATGAATAAATGGTAAACTCATCTAATTTAGATACTAGTGTGTAACGAGAACACAAATGCCAAGCAATCTATAAATTACCTGAGCCTAATACACCGGAAGGATTTGCAATATTATACAGTATCACTCCCGTGCTGTGATTGCATTGGATGATTTGTTGTGACAAGACGACATGAAACCAACAACTAACATGTTTATGTAAACATATACCTCTTCATCTTGTCAGGCGAATCTTGAGCGCCGACAAACTGACGCCAGCAGCCAGAAGGTCGGGTCGGATCAGATTGGGTAAGTCTGTACGTTATTTCATTTCTGGTCAAATCCATTAAGATCTCGTTCTCTAGCGGGACACCTCATGTGTTCCGGTTAATGACAGATGAATGGCATAGACGTATGCAGGCGAGACGCCATACAGAAATAAACAGTTCAAAATCTACAAAAAATATTGAATTTATTGCTTTGTTACTTGCTGCTGTATGAAAGGTTTTCAATTTACTCGGGTTAAATTAATGTCAGCTTTAATTTACTGTAAAAAGATTCCAGCGTCGAATTCAACTGGTAGCAGTTACACGTACTATATAGGTGTATTCTTGAGAAATCTTTTACGATA
Organism: Mizuhopecten yessoensis; assembly: GCF_002113885.1. Taxonomy (NCBI): domain Eukaryota; kingdom Metazoa; phylum Mollusca; class Bivalvia; order Pectinida; family Pectinidae; genus Mizuhopecten; species Mizuhopecten yessoensis. The sequence continues at coordinate 1,550,557 of NW_018405643.1, forward strand.
TCAGTATTTCATCCGTCATTACCTGTACGAAGCGGTGGTATCGGATATAATGAGAGATCATTGATATAGCTTTTATGTATTCTTTATGAACAAAATAAGAATTGTCTTAGCTAGGTCCCAGCGTGAAAGATTTTGTCTGAATCCATGGATTAAAACCAATCTGTCCTCCCTTCTGAACTGAAAGCACATAGTATGAATGTCGTGAGGATGTATCACAAAGTGTCAAGCTTGTGACATTTAAGTCATGGTCTCCCAAACATGAAAACAAGAGTGAAAGCCATTAAGATATCCCTTACATTGAATGATACAAGCTTATATTAGAAACTAATGTAACATACAGATTAAGGACCTGAATGAAATGTTGTTCGAGTAGAATGGGG